>NC_081412.1:603335781-603635781 GCF_030272615.1 Cryptomeria japonica | reverse complement strand
TGCCAGGGCCAGGCAGACGAGATCCAGGAGTTGGAGAGGGAGAGGGATCAGCTCAGGACCCGGCTCAGGGATACTGAGCGGGAGAGGGATTAGGCGATTCAATGCTACACTGAGGCTGAGACAGCGCTGAGGGCAGGGAGGCAGGCGGTGGAGGACACAGGAGCAGGCTACGCATATGTCCTGCGAGCCGGAGAGGAGATTGCCTACTGGAGGGACCTGTATTATGGTGCCGTGCTAGCAGATCAGTGGGCGAGGAGCTTCCATAGACCATCGCGGATAGCGACGGCTACGGGAGGGAGCCGGAGGAGACAGGCATCGAGTGGTGGGGTCATGGGTCCTCCACCACCACCATACAGGGGGGACAGGCAGGGTGATCCTGGAGCAGGTCCTTCTATAGCTCAGATTCCATCGAGGCCAGGCGGCTCCGAGGGAGGGAGTTCATCATAGCCATAGAGGGCTCCCTTGTATCAGTATTTGTACCATGGTTTTGTATTGTAGGCACCTGCGGGTGATTGTAGCCATATGATTCTTTTGACATCATTGTATCATGACACATTTGATTATATATGAGAGATGATTCATTTTTGCGGTAGCTATATGCATGTGTACCTATGTGATGCTTATGATATGGATGCTTATATGTATATGACACAATGCAATATTTTTGTTCTTTTATGTTTTATATGTGTATGCATGATGCAAATGTGAATGTATGTAATGCCAATGAATATGATAATGCAAATGTAAATTGTGCCAGCAGGTGGCGTGTGCAGGATGTGATGCAATTGTGATATCTATATGTATGTATGAAATGCTTATATGTGGTAATGCAGGTGTAACTATATGAAATGCAAATGTTTTTTTTTTTTTTTGGTGTGTCATTATACTCAGTCATGTGATAGCAAGCTACGCGGACTCGAGAAGGACGATGGAAGTCAATCAAGAAAGGGGGATGGAAGACAGAAGATATGAACGTGAAAGAGCTTCTTGTGCGTTATCATCATTGAGCTTATTATGGCAAAATAGGTTATGAAAATCGAGGCATATGTTCGACCTAGAAAGTCATTGTACCTGTTTGCATGGAGATAAGACAGTCACAAACAAGGAATGCCCCAGTTCATACTAGACTCACAGTGTCCTCATATCCTTGGACAAGCCATAGCATTACTAAAAGACAATCCACAGACAGCAAACAAAATAGGTGACGATACCCCATCCTCACCTTTCTAGTCAAAGACATCCTGGAGATAGAATCTCTAGTCAGAGACATCCTGGAAAAGCTAAAAGACATGTCACCAAAAGATAAAATCAAAAGAAAACCAAGACTCGACACCAACATCCACTGTAGTCCTCAAGTTAAGTGTCTCTTGTCACTTGTATAAGTCTTATTCGATTGTGGTCACAATGTTTACTTTCACAGAAATGATAGATAGCACTGAACCATAATGTTGTCTGAGTCTGTTGAAAGATTTGATTTGTTGAAGCCCATTGTTACTGCTGTCTCATCTGAAACTGACTAGATCCATGAAGCTGATACTTTATTGTGGAGAAGACGAAACTTTATTGTGGATCTGTGATGCAAATGTTGCTTTATTGCGGATTGTGCACAGATAGACTGAAGAAAGCTGGAAGAAACTGTACTCCTCGAAACATGTGGTGTTCTTAGTTCCACACCCATCACTAGACGTAGGATTTTGCCTTAGCCACAGATAGGATCTGATTTATTATGGATAGAAAGGGAGTGAAAAGGGAGGTTTATTATGAATGGCTAACCAATCTTAGGTAGATCAATAACAAGCCATGATGGGAATGAGTAAGTTTTATTGTGGATGAATTGGTCGTGAGTGTGTACAAAGTGAAAGGATGAAAGTGAATCCTGAAGGAGGGAGGAGCAATGTCTCTACACATGGCGCTGGGAACCCAGTTTTCACCATGGTACTTGCCCAGGGTGCCACCGAAGTGGTTTTCACCGTTGGACGAAGTTATTTCTCTTTACTTTTTTTTTTTTTGTGTCACAAGGCGCTTGTTTGCCAGGTTTTCACCAAGTAACGATTTTTTTGTTTTATAATTTTTTTGTATTTTTGAATTTTTTTGATTTTTTTGTATTTTTGAATTAGGATATTCCGAAGAGCTATGTGTAGAACCTGCGAAGGTGCATGCTATTGATAGGATCCTCCAAAGGTTCACCTTCTATAGTTGAGAGCTGATATGCACCGGATCCATATGCTACTGTAATGATGTAAGGACCAAGCCAATTTGGTTTGAACTTTCCCTTCTTCTTTCTGTCTTGCTGATTTTTAGGATTTTCTCTAAGAACCAAGTAACCCACCTCAAATGTGCGAGGCTGAACCTTATGATTGTAGTTGTGATGTTCCTTGACTGAATGATGTGTAGCTTGAGTGAATGTCTTCCTTGATAAAGGGATTGAGATAGAATTACTAGTGTGTGGACTACGTAGGCCCATATGCATGTCACCTGCAGAAGTTTGGGCATCCCTAATAACAAAGTCCTTCAAGGAAGCTCCATTAAAGGTCCATGATGTATCACCAGAAGGGAAAGGATGTACGGAACAAGTGGATGAATGATGAAGGCTTATGATTGCAAAAAGAAGTGAGAGTAGGATAGCATGATGGAGACTTAGGATCAACAAGTATGCTTTTTGACTTGAAATTGTAGAACTTTTGCCCCCAGTTATTTTGATATTAGGGGAGATCAACTCTTGTTCTTTTTGCTTCATAGGATTTTTGTCCTTGACCTTTATTTTTGCAGAGTCCAAAAGATTTTGATTTTGATTTGGACTGAAGGACTTTTCTTTAATTTTGACTTTTAGATTTTTCTTTTCAAAGCTTGATTCTTGATCCCCAATTAGTAAGGGCTTTTCTAATTCTTGTTGATCCAAGTCTGGAAGTGGAGTGGAAATGGAATGAGTGGATGATATGGTAAGGCTATGTGAGTTATCAAGAGGGCTAGTGATATGCTCAATAGATTCTTTATTGGAACCACTCTTAGGACTATTGATATCAAGAGTTGCTTGCACCATTGGAGGAGATTTGCATTCAGACTTAGTAGCCACAACACTAGGTGGTTCACACCCAATTCCTTGCAAATTGTTTATAGACTGTTCTTGTTGACTGAATACCTTAGGAGATAGTGGGAGTTGATCAACATGAAAGATATACTCACCCCATCCCATGTCTTTAATATTGAGCTTTTCTTTGATCTCTACTTGTTTGGATGTAGAAGCTTTCAAGGATTCTGGATCCACATATGCTGATGAAGGAATAGCTTCTCGATTGACTGGTATTGTTATTTCTGATCGAGGTTGCAGATTGTTGCAATATATAAATGGATTTGGATCTGCTTTGATAGTCACTTCAACTCCATTGTGTGGAAACTTGATACATCGATGATATGTAGATGGTACTGCGCTCATCTCATGAATCCAAGGATGTCCTAGCAATATGTTGTATGTGAGATCCAGATCTAGGACTTGACAAACCACATCCTTTGTAACTGGCCCAATTCTGAGAGGCAAGGTGACTGTACCTTTGGATGAACGCTCTTCATCATCATATGCTTTGATGGTAATTTTGTTTGTAGAATTCACAGCTTTATCAGAATATCCCAATTGTTTAATGGTGCTCAATGTACAAATGTTTAGACCTGCTCCTCCATCTATCAGGAGTCACTTTATTCGATGTTTGTGTATGAAGGCTTCAACATGTAAAGGTGCATTATGTGGCTGACTTACGGAGGCATCATTGGCTTCTGTGAATGTGAGGGAGTGTGGAATGGAAAGGTATCCCACCATGGCTTGAAACTGGTCCACGTTCAGATCAGTAGGAATGGCAGTGTCTCTCAAGATCTTGTCAAGAATAGCTTTATGAGCAGGGGATATACGTAGGAGCTCAAGGATGGAGATGAGCGCGGGTGTCTTCCCTAACTGTTCTACAAGGTCATACTCAGGTTTGGTTGATGAAGAAGCGGCATTTTTAGTGGAAGCACCTGGCAAAGTAATCTTACCTCGACGGGTTGTAACATGACATTCAAAGGTATGTGCGGAAGAAGATCCAACACCTCTTAGGACAATCTTGGGTCGCTGAGGAGGATTCTCAGGATTTTTGTTCTTAATAGTAATAGTAGAGATATGATTGTCTGTCGAGATGTGATTGATAGTTGAATCATAGTTGTAAGGTGCTCTAGTATAGTTGGCCTAATCATCTGTGACTTTGGCTTTTCCTTTGTCATGCTTTGGGAATGGTTCCTTAAACATCTCATGTTCTTGATTGGATGAGTGTCCCTCAATCTCAATGTCACCTCTATCAATGAGATCTTGCACAATGTTCTTCAGTCGATGGCAATTACCTGTCTTGTGACCCTTGCTTTTATGAAACTCACAATACTCATCATCATTCCACCAATTTGGTTTGACCTTTGGTTCATATGGAGGAAAATCTGGAACTGTGATCACTTTGTTTGCCACTAGCTTTTTGAAGACTGATTCAAGTGGTTCTCCCAATGGGGTGTACTTCCTTCGTGGTCTAGAAGTTGTTTGAGTATTCACTTGATTGTTTGTAGAACTTGATCCCGAAAAGATGAACTTGGGTCTCACTTTATTGGCATCAACAACACCATCATTGACTGTGTTCTTGTTTTTATTCCAAAATCTTGGCTTGTCTTTTCCTTTAAAGTCATCTTTGTTTTCCTTGAATATCTTAATGACTCCTTGTTCAATTAAGACCTTTTCTGTTGCTAAGCCCTTTTCAATAACATCCTTGAAGGTGGAAAAACAAGATTTTCTTAGATCATAGCCAATATCCTTGTTAACGTTTTGAGTGAACATTTCTACCATTTGTTTCTGTGGGATTTCGTAAGAGCATCTGCTAGCTAGATTTCTCCATCTTTGTAAAAATGATGCAAAAGATTCTCCCTCCTTTTGCTTAGTATTACACAAAGTAGTGACTGAGACATCTGTTTCTATATTGTAAGAGAAATGCTGAATAAATGCCTCTGCTAAGTCACCCCATGACTTAATACCAGGTGGTAATTGAGAGAACCATTCCATAGCTTGATCGCCTAAGCTTTGCGGGAACAACCTCATCAAATATGTTTCTTCTGCCGCTACCTCTATGCAAGCTGTGAAAAAATATCGTATGTGTGCCCTGGGGTCTCCTTTTCCTCTATACTTGTCAAATTTTGGCGTCACAAAGTGTGCTGGAAATGGAGGCATTGGAATGCTCTTATCAAATGGATAAGGACATATGTCTCTCATAGTGTATGTTGGTTTTGGTGTACTCATGTCCTCCATTTTCTTTTGTAGATCTCTGATTTGTTGCTCCAAATTGCTCTTAGGTGGTGATCGATTTCTCGTAGCATACCCCATGTTTGAGACACCAATTTGAGGAGGAGCTTGTTGCATGTATGGATGATATTGATCATAGACATGTTCATATGGAGGAGGTTTATATTGATGCTACATATAGGGAGCACTTGGTATAGCTTCATGTTGAGGAACCCCATATCTATTCTGTGCGTGTATACCATATTCTATAGGCATGTCATGTTCTATTGTGTTGCCCCCAAATTTGACATGAGGTTTCCTTGTGTCCAAATTTTGAGCATGCCTTTGAATGTCCACTTGTTTTGATTGATCCATATCTTGAGCATGTGATTGAGCATATCTATCTGCATAAGACTTCCATAATGGTCTTCGAAGGTAAGTATCATATGTTTGACCGTGTGTATGTGGGATTTCTGGTTTTTGAAGCAAAGCTGATGGTGATTTAGGTACCATATGTGGTCCTCTATTTCCTCCACTATTAGGTCTCCTTTGATCCATGTTGGAGTGAGTTTGTTGCGAGGGTTGGTTTTCCATAAGTTGAGACATGTCAAAGTCATGAGGTATTTTAGCTCCACTTTGTGCCATCATGTGTAAGAAGTATTGTCTATCCCTCTTCATTATCTCTTCAACCAATCTATTGAAATGAGGATTCATTATGGATTCTTCTATATCTGCTGATTGTATTGAAAAGTTGTCCACATTGTCATTCTGTGTAGCATTGTTGTTTGTAGTGTCTGCGTTTTCCACATTTGGAATGTGTCTATAAACATCCATGTCAGGCAATGTAGTGTGCTCAGGATTGAAAAATAAATCATTGTCATACTCATAAGAACTCATGTTTGTGGACTCTTGAGCTTCTTTAGCTTTTCTCCTAGATTTTTGAAGACGGGTTTCAACCATGAACTAGGTGTTTGACCAAGATGTGAGAGACTAGATGAAAAATGGAAAGAGTATGGAAGACCAAGAGTTGTATGGAGTGTAAATGAATCTGAGGTGTACTTGCAAATGTCCAAAGTGTAAGACCAAGTATGTAAGTAGTAGAGTAGGTGTGACTTCCAAAGAGAGGATAGTTTCTCTTGATGAGGTAAGCTGACCTTGACTCTAAGTAAGACCAAATGAGACCCAAAGGTAAGAAACCTTGATGAGGGACCACTTAGCAAAGTGTAGTTGTATGTAGTGTGTTGACAAAGTATGATGAGGACAAGCAAGTGACCTTTTTGACTCAAGTTTAGACAAGTATGAATGTAAAATGAGATGTGAAGCAATGATGGACTGTATGAGACCCAAGGATAGGTTGAATACTAGATGAAACCTGGAGAAACAACCTAGGAAGCTCAAGTATTCCGAAACTGATTTCCTTTATTTGCTGGACTGTAAAAATTTTCAATTCTGGACACAGACGCTTCTGTATGCTTCACAGATGCGATTCCCAGACACAGACGTGTCTCTATTTGACACAGACGCTTCTAGACACACAGATGCTATTATGCCCTTCACAGACGCACTTAAATGACCCAAACGCGGTTAAAACAGACACAGACACGTTTCTGTAAACTTCGTGCAATTTTTCCAATCAGTGAAGTTGTTTTGTTGTGACCAAATCCGACTGTTTGACTGTTTTTCATGATAAGAGGACACAACGTTGATGAGGACTCAATGTTTGCAAGTGTTTAGACTCCAAAAGTGTGTTGTTTGATGTAAAGTTATTTTGCATACACTTGAAGACACAAAAGACACAATGTTTTGTTGTTTGGTCTTGAATGTTTGAATGTTTAACATAAGACAAGCACAATTCTTATGGCTGGCCAAGATAATAGTTGTTGATCCCACATAGGGTTTTACCCCCGAGGCTACGCTATTCAGAGTGGATACTTAGATGCTTGACCTCACTGGCTCCACCCTTGGCACTCACTTCTCGGGTCAGCCAAGCATCAGTCCCCATGAAAACTCCCCATGGTGAACTTTGTATCTCTACTAAGAACCGTATGTGTGTGGGCCGCTACCAGAGGTCCGACCTCCTACCTCAACAACTAGAAGGATTTGGGCTTCTAAAACAAAAAGGTGCTAGTAAGGGCATCCGCTCGTGTGGCCATACATGCGGCACTTTCAGCTCTGTAAATACAGAAGGCTCCCAGCCGATAGGGGTTATGCCCTACAAATGATCAAATAAATTTGATCAAACGGGTTTATGGGGAGACATAGTGTCGGTATGAACTAATCAGCACACGTTATTCATAGTTTTCACCATGAATACATTTGATTATAGTGGTTCGGATGAGGTGGGTTTTCCTCGCTACCACTTGGGTCGTTCTCTTCTCACTAGTAGTCCTAATGACCACACGGGAAGACAGGCCCTCTAAAGATTAAACAAAAAGAGCCTATTGCTCAAGACACAAAAGACAATGATTCAAATTTAGTGCACCAATGGAAGTGTTTGCTAATCTATGAAAACAAGGCACACAACAAAATCTCAAAAACTCTAGCCAAGGACCTGCAACAAAATTTGTTAGTAGTTTGGGTTGTTTCAAATGATCACCCCTTCCTGCAAGCACACAAGTTAGGTAAATTTTAGAAACCCAAAAGACTTTGTGAAAGAGGGGCCTTCAACAAAAATGTTTTTGCTTCCAAAACAAGCTGCACAAACTTGGTTAGCTAGATCTGCAAGGGTTAGTCCAAAAATAAACCAGATCTGAAACCCTAGGTGCGAAATCTGAAAACCGAATCAAAGAAAGTTTGAAATTTTGAAACAGTAAAAACACAGACACTGTTATACCAGACACAGACGCGTCTTTATGACACAAACGCGGTTCTGTGATGCACAGACGCGGCCAAAATACACAGACGCCTTTATCCGACACAGACGCTATCAGAATCAACACAGACACGGTTATGTAACACAGACGCCCCCTTCCTGAGACCTGCAAAACAAAATTTGATGAAGACACAGACGCGATTCCCTCCTCCGCAGACGCTCCTTAAACTCAGAGACGCGATCCGAACGCTCGCAGACGCGGAAATACCTAAAATGTTGTCGAAAAAAATGTCCGATCTGCAACTTCAAAAATGCCAAATCTGCAACAAAAAGGTTAAATGCAAAGGGACAAGAGTCCCACCGGGTGTGCCAAAATGTGTATGGTGAAAATGGATAACAAATAGTAACAATATTGAAAGGCTAAATGAATTCAACCACCAAACCCTAGCCTAACAATCAACAAAGATCCACCATAACATATGAAGATTACCTAAGACAATGCAAATCACATGAAATCACAAAGATTATACCATCACATGTCCAATAGGGTTTTGATCTCCATTCTTCCTATCTCCATTGATCTTGCTTGATATATTTGCTCTCAGATTTTATATGCACAAGAGCTCAACAAAGAACGGAATGTGGTTGTAAGTAGGATCGTAGTGTAGCCAAAAATGATCATTAGGGTTTGACAATGAAGGAAGCATCTTCTTAAATAGAAGACACAATAAGAAATGGAGGGATAAGATTGAGAGGTGTAAAAGGAGGTCGGCTAGGATTAGAGGGTAGGTAAAAGAAATACCAAAATAATGAAAGGGGTAGGTAGTGTATGAATTAAGAGATGAATGACATGTGTCATGTGTAGAAAAAGCTAATGAATTGATTAAATAAATAAAGATTTATTTAATTAATAGAAGAAGTGGGATAATTAAATAAATAAAATATTTATTTAATTTAGGAAAAGGATAATTTAAATAAATAAATGTATTTATTTAAATGAGAAATAAGGCTAGAAGAGGATAAATGAATTAATTAAATAAATAAGAACTTATTTAATTAATAGAAGAATTAGGCTTAGATAATTAAATAAATAAAATATTTATTTAATTAGACTGGACAATTTTGGGTGTCTACAATACCAATAAACAAAACTTCAAGACAAGGTGTCCACACGATGTCTTCGACATAACCAATTGTTTTCCATGCCCTTCCAAGTGCTGGTGATCATTATATCTTGCCAGTGTACCAGATACCAGTGACTGTGCATAAGTCACTTGCTTGCCATTGAATGTTGTTGATTCTCCAAAGTGCTAGAGTTGATAAGTGTTTAGTAGGTGTTGACATCAATGACAAAACCATACCAAAATACCAACATAACCAACTACTACCCCCGAGAAATAGCTCTCCTCCATCCAAGCTGGAAAAAATGTTTCTCTATAAATTCTGTCGGTTTGATGCCAAGAATCAACTGTCTAGGTCTCTACCGGTGAGGGTATAACCCCAAGCTGCTCTCTGAGATATTCAAAATTTTCCTTAGGCAAAGGCTTAGTAAAGATATCTGCAATCTTCTCTTTAGTATTCACATAAACCAATGTCACTTCTTTTGCTTCAACATTCTCTTTCAGAAAATTGTATTTGATAGAAACATGTTTAGTTTTAGAGTGAAATACCAGATTCTTAGATATATCAATTGCTGTTGAATTGTCACAATATATGATTATAGGTTCTTTGCATTTTACCTTTATGTCCTTCAACATTTGCTTAATCCATAATACCTGAGTACAATTAGTTGTTGCTGCAACATATTATGATTCTGCTATTGATAATGATGTACAACTCTGTTTCTTGCTCAACCAAGAAATCAATCTGCTACCAAGAAAGAATGCCCTTCTGGTGGTGCTCTTTCTATCATCTACATCTCCTACCCAATTAGCATTGGTGTATGCATATAAATCAAAATTTTCATCTTTAGGATACCATAAACCAAGATTTGTTATGCCTTGTAGATACCGAAAAATCCTTTTCACTGCTGATTCATGATTTTCTCAAGGATTACTTTGAAATCTTGAAACAATACACACTGTATTCATTATACTAGGTCTTGTTTGTGTCAAATACAATAAACCTCCAATCATAGATTTGTATCTTGTCAGATTAACAGGGGTTGAATCATCCTTCAATGGTAGTTTATCAGTTGTAGTCATAGGAGTACTTATTGATTTAGAGTTTTCCATACCAAATTGCTTTAGTAGTTCCTTCAAGTACATTGTTTAACATATGAATATACCTTTATCAGTCTGTGAAATTTGCAATCCTAAATAGAATTTTATCTCCTCAATCATAGATATTTTAAATTCTTCCTGCATCTTATTAGAAAAGTCTTTACACAATCCATCTTCTCCAAAAATGATGTCATCAACAAAAAATTCAATAACCAAGATGTCTCCATTTGTCACTTTGAAATATACGTTGCTATGAACATTACCTTTAGTGTAACCAAGCTTCAAAAGATATTTGTCCAATCTAGCATACCAAGCTCTAGGAGCTTGCTTCAATCCATATAAAGCTTTCCTTAATCTGCAAACCATATCTTTATCATTTGTCAATGAAAATCCATCAAGCTGTTCAATGTAAACTTCCTCTTCAAGATCACCATTTAGAAATGCACATTTAACATCCATTTGATATACTTTATATTTCTTATGTGCTGCAAATGCAAGAAATAATCTGACTGCCTCAATTCTAGCTACCGGTGCAAAGGTTTCATTGTAATCAATTCCCTCTTTCTGAGAATATCCTTTACACACTAATCTTTCTTTGTTTCTGATTACCTTACCATCTTCATTAAGTTTATTTCTGAATACTCATTTAGTTCCAATTACATTTTTATCTTTAGGCCGGGGAACCAATGTCCATGTATTGTTCTTTTCAATTCATTCTAATTCATCTTTCATAGCTCTAATCCAATGTTTATCTTCACATGCCTCAATAATAGATGCTGGTTCAATTTGAGAAATTAAACATACCTCTTCATTTGTTAGTCTTCCTCTTATCATAACTCCTTGATACTTATTCCCAATTATCTGACTTTTAGAGTGATTCAGTGTTACACAACTGGGTGTGTTCACTTGTTGTTGTTCTTCAGTCACTGTGGAATTCTCTGATGATGCCAGTGTGACTGGATCTACATTTTGTGTCGGTGCATTATAGGTTCATTAAGGATAATCTCAAATGTCGGTTCAGAATCCATAGACCTTGAATTTCCTCTAAAGTGTTCATCTATCTTCACATTTGTACTCTCAATGATTTTTTGCAATCTTTTGTTTTTAAATCTACATTCTTTTCTCTTAGATGAATAACCAAGAAATATACCTTCATCACTTTTAGGATCAAATTTACCAATATACTCATCTCTCCTAATGTAGCATTTTCTTCCAAATATTTTGAAGTACTTAAGAGTAGGAATATTAGCAAACCATAATTCATAGGGTGTCTTACCGGTTTCACCTTTGATGTGAACTTTGTTAAAAGTGTAAACCGCTATATTCACTGCTTCTCTCCAATACACATGAGGTAGATTTCCTTATGATATCATGCTTCTAGCTGCATCCATAATAGTTTTGTTCTTCCTTTCCACAACTCCATTTTCCTGAGGTGTACGGGGTGCTGATAGTTGTCTTCTAATTCCATTCACTTCAGAAAATTTATTGAACTCCTTAAATGTAAATTCACCTCCTTGATCTGATCTTAAACACTTGATTTTCTTATTGGTTTCATTCTCTACAAATGCCTTGAATAATTTGAATTTCCCAAAAGCTTCCGATTTCTCCTTGAGAAAAGTAACCCAACACATTCTAGAATAATCATCAATAATTAACATAAAGTATCTATCTCCTTGTAGACTTCTTGTTCTTGCCGAACCACACAAGTCAGTATGAATTAAATCAAGAACATCATTGGATTTCTTAGAAATACTCTTAAAATTTGTTCTAACTTGCTTTCCCATTTGACATTCCTTACATACCGGATTATGAGGTTTTACAATCTTAGGTAAATCCCTTACTGCCTTAGATGAACTAATCTTTATAATACAATCACAATTCACATGACAGAGTATTTTATGCCATAACCAACTTTCATCAATATGTGCAATCAAGTATGTCTTTTCATTGTTATTCAAATGAAAGATATTACCTCTAGTCTGATTACTGGTTGCAATTTCCAAACTAGTTTTGTTCATGATTTTGCATTAACCATTCTTGAATTGTAACTGAAATCCCTTTTCAACTAAATGACCAACACTCAAAAGATTATGCTTCAAACCTTCAACATAATAAACGTTGTTAGTATTATGCTTACCATCAAAAGATATAGTGCCTTTTCCTCTGATCAAACAAGCTTTATCATCCCCAAATCTTACTAGACCTCCATTGTATTCCTAAAAAGATAAGAATTTACTTTTATCACCAGTCATATGATGTGAACATCCGAAATCTATAATCCATTCATCCTTTTCTTCAGTTTTAGCTGCTAGGCCTGCTCAACCGGTGGAATAGTAGGTGCCGATTGATCTTCTGTTATTGCAACAAAATCCCATCCATTGTCTGTCAGTACTTCATCAGAGTCATCAGTAACTCCTTCATCAAAATAGTAACATGATTTGTCTCTATTCTTCGTAAATCCGTATCTCTGATATTCAGGGTTAGGCTTGTATGTTCTTTTAGCTTCTTCTCTTAATCTTGCATGTCTATCAAGACATCTAGATGCCATATGACCAACTTTATTGCAGTTAAAACATCTAAATGGTGCTTTACCTTCATACTTACTTCCAATACAACCTTTAGGCATTTTCCTTGCAAATAGTGCTTCGTGTTCTTCAAGTTCTTCATTTTCCCTCCTAATATCTTCAAGTTCTCTTGCATAAAGTGTTTTCCAATTAGATTTATCAGATGATGATGATGATGTTAGGATTCCCAAAAATACTGAGAGGGGGGGGGGGGGTGAATCAGTATCTAACCGGTTAATGGATTTTCTGAACTTATTAAATGAATTGCATTTCAAAACAGTGTACCGGTAAACAAGAATTAATATAGTAAATAAGAACAGTAAACACAACATAGAAAGCACACCATAACACAATATTTTTTAACGAGAAAACCCAGTGTGGGAAAAACCTCGATGGGATTTGTGACCCACAATATTCGCTCACTAGCCAATAAGTGAATATTACTTACAAATGTGGTGCCTGCACATGCAGGAAGGCTCACTGCCTAAAGCTCACTGCTCAAATACAAAAAGGGAAGTCTCACTAACTTATAAAAGGGGATTATATAAATCCAATATCATGTACTGCTTTGGTTTAGCATTTGCTATGCTAGGTTCAATACCGGTTTAAGCTCATACAACTTCCATAAACCTTATTCCAAAATCTACCTTAGTATTCACATCTGCCTATTACATTCCATCTGTGATTTCTCACTTTTTCAAATGATTTACAAGATCTCATACTTATATGAGTCCTATTACAATTCACCTTGTCGGCTTTACAAAAATACTTTACAATTAAATACAAAATAAAATCCTGTCGGCTGGGGTGCCAGTAAACATCTTTGCTGCTGTCGGTGCCAATTTCTGTGTCTGTGCTGGTGCCTGCCAGTGCCATAGGATTGTAAGGTTGCCATAAATGACAATACCTTCAATCACCTACAATTTCTCATTAGAGTGTGAATTTTCCAACAATATCCCCCTTTGGCATTGATGGCAACACTCATGAGAAAAAGCCAAAATTGTATCCAAAAAGTGTTGTCCAAAAAAAACTATTTTAACCAAAACTGTGTGCTCCCTCTGAGCAGATGATCTCTTCTATCATTCATTTCTCATCCTACTCCTTTTTCTCATCCTCTACTACTCCCCCTTTGGCATCAATGACAAAGGTTTCCATTCAATGTCAATTGAGTGTAGTTCCTGTCTGGATCCCTGTAATCGGTGGGTTACAATCTGATATAGATTCGCTAATGCAAAATTTAGATTGTTATAGAACCTCTCACTTTCCTTTAGTGCTACTTCTGTTCTTTGGATTTTACTGGTGAGTATGTGCATTTGCTCTTCCGGTGTCTTAAGTCTTGGAACAAGAGCCTCAGAAATCTCTTTTCTCAAAGAGATGAGGATATCTAGTTTAGGACCTAGTCTCCATTTCAGTTCCTTTGACTTGAGCTTTAATCTCTCCTTATATTTTTCAAGTTTTTCAATTTTCTCTTCATAGCCAATAATTTCTTGTTCTACTACTGATATGGTGTCTGATGAACCTATTAAATTGTCAGCAATATTATTGATTTCTTTCTGTGCTTTGCTGATCTTTGTATCTATATCCTTTGTCAAAATGTTTGTCTTATATGTATCTCTATACAATTTCTTGAAGTCCAAAATTATCTTTCCTAGTGCTGATAATAGTGTATCAATATGTTCCTTACTCTTCTTTACTATCTCCTCAAAGAATTTTTCCTTCTCTTTATTTATTTTCTTTCTGAATGTCTCCTCATTGATCTTGTCAATTGTTAGTAGATTGCTGATTATGTACTTAGACAATGTGTCTAATTTGCCTAAAGAATCTTTATTTTCTATGTTACACTTGGGTGAAATCATCTTCAAAATTGGTATGGTGTCATCAATTGCCTTATATGCAAGTGCATTGCAATCAGTTATTTTCTTAATTGAATCAAGCAATATCTCTGTTACATTGGTTGGCTGAAATTTTGTCAGTGAAGAATCAGATGATTGACCAATTGTCTTAACAATCTGTAATCCGCCGGTGTGAGGAACGTCTTTGCTTATGGTGACCTCTAGTAGGTCAGTTTGAGTCTGCATTCCTATTAGCAAAGGTTTTGGTTTCTCAGCTGATGTCGGTGGCACAGTATCTATCTGAACTTTTAACTCATCCTTCTTCTCTTCTGATTACTTAGTGTGTACCTCAACCTGTTTCTCAGGGCTTTCCACTGCCGGTTTCTCTGATTGTGACTATGTGTTTTCTATCGGTTTCTCTATGTTTACCTTTGAATTGTCTACAGCCAGTATCTCAACAGATTTATCAGTGCTATCAGTTGTCAGTTTCTCAGTAGATACATCAGTATGTACACCAGTGGTATATGCTTTTCCTGTATCCAGGGGGCTAGTTGACTATTCAGTTTGTTGCTCATCCCCAATTTCAATGTTTCCAACTGTCCTCAACATTTGTCTCAACTGTATTGTCTTCTACCGATGGCTCAGTTGCCACATCTCTCTTCTCACTTGCCTCCTTATCAACCACAATGTTCACTTCCTGTGTGTGAATATTCATTGTATACAACACCTCTGAATCAAGATTTGTGTCATCATGTGTTGTCTCCATACTCTCAACATTATCTGTTGCCGTGTGGTGTATCAATAGTTTGTGATGGTGGAGTATCAGAAGAAGGCGGGGGCAAGTTATCTATTATCTTTATGCTCGGAGGTCCACCTACCTTTCCTTTACCTTTATCTTTTTCTTTTTGATAGACTTTGAAAGTCTTTGGTCGTTTAAGCTCTTCTTGTTTTTCTTTTTCTACAAAGAATATATCACACTTATCCGATGTCTCATCTGTGATCTCATTTACTCCACTAGCCATTAATGCTACATGCTGGTGACCGGTTGAAAATATTGTCCGGTTTGCCTCACTTATTAGCTCATCAATCTCTTATGTTGAATTCACTGGGTGAACTACAAGTAGTTTCTCTATCTTAATCTTCTTGTATAGTTCAATAATTGCTAACCTTTTAGCATCTAACCTTCTGTACGAGTCATTGGGTAAATCATCTACAACCTCAATCAAAATTTTCTTGTAGATATCCAAGTGTAGGATAACACTGTTTTCTATGCTTTCTTTTTCTTCATTTAAAAATGTGTTATACAACTTGCTAATGTTTGATAAGTTACCATTTTCAGTTATTTCATGAAGAAGATTGTCAAGTGGAGGGATAACTTGTTTTTCTTTCTTCTTCCTTGGAGTCATCTTCTTTGCCGGAGGCCTAACCGCATGTTGTTTTTGTCTTGTTCTCTTAGTTGTAGGAGCGGGTACCGGTGAAGGTTTCCTTTTCCTTACTACCCTTTTAAACTCTGTCAATATTTCACTGTTAGAGGAGGTAGCAACCGGTGAAAGATATGTTTTCGGTTGTAATCCTTCCAAGTTGCTCTCCTTAATACCAGTTTTATTCAATATGTCTTCCTTGATTGCTTTTGCCTGCCTTGTTCCTTTTCTAACTATTTGTTCAGTTTTCTTTATTCTTTTCTGTGACTGAATTTTGCTTTCAATTGTTTCCGCACTACTAAATACTTTTTTTGTTGGTTCTCTGGGGGCTTCTAGAAGTGCTTTTGCATAAGTTTCTATTATATTCTCATCAACCTCATATCCCATTTCTGTAACCCAAACTATCCTTGGGATCACTACCTCCATCCATATTCCATCTTTCTTTATCACAAAACATATCTCCTTTTGATATTTATCAACTATGGATTGAGATAATCTTTCCCTAATTTTCATTCTAGCCTTCAGTGCCTGAAAATGTTCATTTATGTTCTTCTCCCTATCATCTCTCATGTTGTTTAGAATATCTAGAAGTTGTTTTCCTACCGGTATGTCAAATCCAAAATCCTTTACCAATATCAAAAAATTCCTTGGTGATATATAGCAATAAGCATACAAGTGAGGTATCAAATCTAAATGTCCCTTTCTTGTCCCCTTTGATTTTCTTCAGATTGTCTATTAGCTCATCTTTTAACCATTCGCATATGTCAATCTTTTCATTGTTGTTTACCATGTCATAAGCACTTTTGATACATAAGCTAGAAACAGATTTTAATCTGTTGGCATGTGTAACTTTGTATCTAAGAATCATGCTAATGAATCTTACATATATCCTTTACATCATTTACTCTTAGGGATCTCTTGTCAAAGGTTGCGCCGGTTAGGGTCATTACAGTGTCATTTGGAACCTTTTTAGTCTTATCAAGCCTGCTACCGGTGGAAGGTAAGCCTATCACTGCCCTAACTGCCTCTTTTGTTATCTTGTGAATAGAATCCAACCAAAAGAACTCTCCATGTACTTTTCTTAATACAATCCTTATAACATCCTTTATACTAAGAATCTCCACAAAACCTAGGGTTTCAATTATCTTATGTTTCGGTTTCACATTTCCATTAACATCACAAATTACTGTTCTATACATGTTCATTATCTCTTCAGCTCCTAGTTCTTCAATATGAGAATGTATGTAAATTCTAGGATCCTCAGCATAAGCAACTCCTTTGGGTATTTTTGAAAATGCTCCTAGGGTGTCATCTTTCTTCACAATTTCGAGAATAATTTTAAATAGGGGTCTAGGGCGCTTAACAACTTAAATTACAGTAGGGTTTGCAATGAATTCAAGTGTAGAGGAGGAAGCCATTGTATAAATACCTTAATCTGCCTTTAGGTATGAATGTTGATTTGCTTCACTTCTCGCTATGGATGCCTTCACTCAGGATTTTCACGCTCTAAGGAAATTTGAATGCTCAGTGAATGAAAAAGAGCCAAAACACTTGCTTTATAATGTCATTTTCTTCAAATACCACATTAAATGCTTGCCAGTTAAGTGAAACTTAACACATTTGTCAATAAAGAAGTATTTCAACTTCTCACCATCAACCGAGGGTAAATTAGGATGTTTTTCAATTTGTTGCCATACCCCAAAAGGTTTCTTTTCAGTTAGATGAAGAATCTCCTACCGGTGGAGTGATACTCTGTTCTATGGGTGAAGGAATAGCTTCATTAACATTCATATTTGACTTTCTAATCCATTTTTTTGAAAATTCTTATTTTACCTCTTCAACCTTCTTTTTACCTTTCAAACTGGGTATTTTGCAATATGTCCAATCTTGTTACAAGCATAACAAGTCACATTGTTTTTCTGAATAGCTTTTCCATATCCTATGCCTGTATGTGTTATGCATTGATTAGATAAGGGTCTAAATCTTTCACAAACATAACATCTTACATTCATTCTACAATTATCTGAATTATGACCAACTTTGTTGCATTTAGAACATTGACCGGTGGGTGCATTGGTGTTCTAATAATTTCTAGATCTACACTGATTTTCTCTATGACCATACTTGTTACAATTAATGCATTTTCCATTAAATTTGTAGGCATTAGGTTGTCTTACCGGTTTACTATGATCATGATTGTTTGCAATACCGGAGCTTTCACCAACTTCAAAGCCGAGACCATTAATATCTCCATTAGGTTTTTGATTTTTCAGCATGTCATCAAGTTCTTTTGAGCTTTTTTTGAATTTCTCCTTGTGTTGATTTGCAGTAGCCAACTCATTTTCTAAGAAATCTTTCTGTCTCATGAGTTCAGTTTTATCATGCTCCAAGTGAATTATATATGTCTTCAGTATATCATTTTCATGACTGAGTCTTAAATTTTTCATTTCCAGCATCATTGATTCTCCTAGCCAAGTCATCTTCATTCTTCTTTTGGTCTTCAATGTCTTTACAAAACCTCATAGTCATATCTTGCATCTCATTCCTCAAGGCCATGTTATCTTGCTTACAAGATCATTAAGAGTTTCTTTTTCATCATCATCACTCTGTATCTTCTCATGAAGTTCTCTTCTTTTGTTCCGAGCAATAGTGAGATTTTCTTGAAGTCCTTGAATGATTTCCTATGCAGCCTTTAGATCATCTTCAAGTTTCATATTTTTCAACTTTTCAGCATCATAATTGACAAGAGCTGTTTCCAATTGCTTTCTCAAGTTTTCCATCTTTACCGGTGTTAGAATCTTCCTCAAGCTGTTAGGCTTTTGAAAATAGAGGACCAAGCTCTGATACCAATTGTTAGGATTCCCAAAGATACTGAGAGGGGGGGGGGGTGAATCAGTATCTAACCGGTTAATGGATTTTTTGAACTTATTAAATGAATTGCATTTCAAAACAGTGTACCGGTAAACAAGAATTAATGTAGTAAATAAGAACAGTAAACACAACATAGAAAACACACCATAACACAATGTTTTTTAACGAGGAAACCCAGTGTGGGAAAAACCTCGGTGGGATTTGTGACCCACAATATTCGCTCACTGGCCAATAAGTGAATATTACTTACAAATGTGGTGCCTGCACATGTAGGAAGGCTCACTGCCTAGAGCACACTGCTCAAATACAAAAAGGGAAGTCTCACTGACTTATAAAAGTGGATTATGTAAATCCAATATCATGTACTGCTTCGGTTCAACATCTTCTATGCTATGTTCAGTATTGGTTTAAGCTCGTACAACTTCCATAAACCTTATTCGAAAATCTGCCTTAATATTCGCATCTTCTTATTACATTCCATCCGTGCTTTCTCACTTTTTCAAATGATTTACAAGATCTCATACTTATATGAGTGCTATTACAATTTTCCTTGTCGACTTTACAAAAATATTTTACAATTAAATACAAAATAAAATCCTGTCGACTGGGGTGCCGGTAAACATCTTTGTCGTTGCCGCTATCGATGTTTGTGCATGTGTCGGTGCCTTCTGGTACCATAGGATTGTAAGGTTGCCATCAATGATAATACCTTCAATCACCTACAATTTCTCATTGGAGTGTGCATTTTCCAATAGATGATGATGCAGATGATGATGTTTTGAAGGCTAAATCTATTTTAATTGCAACAATAGGACCAAATTCCTCAAGTTCAAATGCTGAAAGTTTTCCAACCAGGGTGTCTCTAGATACTGATGTATTAGGCATTGTTCTCAACTCATTAATAGTAGTTACTTTCATTTTGTATGCCGGTGGCAATGCTCTTAAAACTTTAGAAACAATTTCATCTTTACTTAAGGAACCTCCACATCATTATATTACCAAAACAATTTCATTAACCCTTTCCATAAAAGCAAAAATTATTTCATCTTCTTCCATTTTTAAATTTTCATACCTGACCCGGAAGCATTCTAGTTTTGCAATTTTTACAGTGGTATCTGATTCATTCAATGTCTCCAATTTATCCCAAATAGCTTTAGCAGTAGATCGGTTTGATAATCCCATGATTTGTTGATCTGAAAAGGTGCTCAAGAGTGCTTCTCTTTCTTTGCAATCATTCTCTTGATCCTTACCCAATTTAGGTGGATTAGGTTGACCCAGTGTAGGACCAACATAGCCATTTTGTGTAACATCCCATATGTCTCTTCCAATGCAATTCATATGTGTCTCCATTCTGATCTTCCATATACCATAGTTAGTTCCATCAAGTTTCAAACTATCCCTCCTGAAAAAGTTAGTTGCTATAGAATCTCCTCAAGTTGTTAAACTTCTGCAAAAAGAGGACCTAGCTCTGATACCAATTGTTAGGACCCAGAGGCAACTGAGAGGGGAGGGTGAATCAGTTGTCTATTAATTTCAACCTAAATATAACTTAATCAAACTTGATACATAATACCGGTAAACCAAACTTAATGCCGGTTAATAGTTTAACAGTTAATATTAATACTGGTGAAACTTAATGCATGAAACAGAAAGAGAAACAACATCGACAACACATAACACATATATTTGTACGTGGAAACCCTATAAGAGGAAAAACCACGGTGGGAAACCTTACCCACAATCAGATGATACTACTACAGATAGTATGTGTGTACAAATGGGGTCTGCACATGTAGAAAGGCCAACTTCCTAGAGCTCATTGCTCAATCACAAGATGGGAGTCACACTGACTACAATTGGATGATTAAATCCAATGATAATGTACTGCTCAAAGTAGCATCTCCAATGCTGGATTCAGTACCAGTTAAGCTCTGATAATCACCTTGAAACCTTCCTTGAAACTTCTCTATGGTCTGCTCATATGATCTTCAATATTCACACATACCATGTTACAATACCATAACCATACATACCATATCCCTACATCTCACAATTGAGATCTTACATATATACCAAAACCTAAGACCAAATGTGTAGGTCGTCTTACTAAGAATATTACAATTAAATCATTTACAAAATAAGTCAAGATGCAATGCATCATGTCATCTCAATGTAATTATAACAATGTCCAATTGATTAAATCATCTCCATAATGTGTCGTGCTGATCTGGAATAGATAATGTATGCTGGTCCATAACTTAGACCAATTTGCCGGTAACAACAAATATGTCAACCTGATTAGACCAATAAACAAAATACCAAAACCAAGTGTCCAAACCATGTCTTCGACATAACCAAGTGACCTCCAGATGATAACAAGTCATCCTCAGTGGTGGTGAACAATATAACTTGCCGGTGAACGAAATACCGGTGACTGTGCATAAGTCACTAAACTTGCTGGTGAACATAACCAAGGATCTCCAGAAGGATAACTGTTGATAAGTGTTGACATCAATGACAAAACCAATGCAACATATCCATAATACCAATAGAGTATGAGGTTGTATTGGTTCTAATATACCTTCTCTCTTACCTATAGGACCTTTACCTTTGTACCCCATTTTTCACACGATATCATATCCCTTTCCTTACTATTTTATGGGTATATGGACATTGTTGACTTCTTGTTGAGATTTTGTTTCATCTTTGTATAACCATTTCAATACATATTTATCCTCAGTTTCCTCAGACAAAGTCCCTTCTTTGACAAATGAACCATCAAAGATTTTGAGTAGTTTTTCTATTGATTGTTGTTTTGAACTTGATGGTTTGCCATATGATTTAGGAGAAAGCAGCAATTATGATAGTGAGTATTCTCGTATCCCTTTGTCTTTCAACTGCATCTTCTTCTCAAAAATTGAGAAGATTGAGGCAAACACCTTCTCTTTGGGTAGTGTGCTAGATGAAGAGGCTTCTTTGTTGTGTGGAACAGTGACCTCTTGCACTGGTTTCAAGTTGCCGCAATATTGTAAAGGATTTCAGTCTGCTGAAATGGTGATTTCTTGTCCATTGTATGAAAACTTCAAGCACTGGTGATAAGTTGAGGGAATAGCTTGTATATCATGAATCCATGGTCTTCCTAAAAGTATGTTGTATGATAAATCCAAGTCCAAAACGTGGCATGATGTATCCTTCTACAAGAGTCCTACTCTAATTGGTAATACTACAACTCCTTTGGAGGAACGTTCTTCTTCATCATATGCCTTGATTCTGATCTTTTTACAAGGACCAACTACATCTTTAGAATAACTTAAGGCATGAACAAGACTCAATGAGAAAATATTTAAGCCAACTCCCCCATCTATTAGGACATGTTCAACATGTGTTTTATGAATAAAGACTTCAATGTGCAAAGGAGTGTTATGAGGATGTTGCAAAGACATATCATATTCTTTAGTGTGAGGCAATGAGGTATTGTGAGGTGTCCAACCATAGTTTGGAATTGATCCACATCGAGATCTTTGGGGAGTGTCGTATCTACTAGAGATTTTTCTAAGATTTCCTTATGCGTGGGTGAAAGTTTTAAAAGTTATAGTATTGATATTTATGTGGGATTTTTCTATAGTTTATCCACTATAGTATATTGTTTGGAAGTGGATGACATATTGGTTGTAGGGCTTGGAAAAGTAACCTTGGCTTTTCTTCTTGTGATAGCATGAGCAGGTTCTTGTTGTTTCTTTTCTTTGACTACAATCACATTAACCATGTTATCATAGGCATGAGAATAGTTCACTTTTGCTTTGCCTTTGCCATCTTATCTTGTTGATGATTCACCTTTCTCATAATTAGGAAGCAAAGTTGAATGTTGTATGTGACTCATTTGTCTTATGCCCATCCACAATTATGACTCCATTGTTGATTAAATCTTGGATGACATGTTTTAATTGTTGACAATCATTTGTTTAGTGCCCTTTTTTTTGACGATAATCACAATAATTATTGTCGTTCCACCATGTAGGTTTAACTTTTGGTTCAAAATCCCTTACTTCCAGTAAGGTAATCAACTTGTTTGCGAGAAGTGTTTTCAATGCTGACCCAAGTGGTTCACCAATATTGGTAATTTTTTTACGAAATATTATTGAAAGGTGGTTAGGTTTGTTGTTATCTTGTTGAAACATTTTCGTGTGATTTGATAGATTGAAAATAGGTTTCTTTGGTTTCAAATTATTATTATCCACTATTCCATCATTGACGATGTTTCAATTTATGTTCCAAAATTTGGGTTTATCAGTATTGCTATTAGTAGTATTGTTGTTGGGAGGGTTAACTCCTTTATAGATCTTCGACACTCCTTTCTTGACCAAAACTTCTTCGATTCTGATTCTATTATCAATCATCTTCTCAAAGCTTGGATGACATTACATTTTAGTCTATAACTCATCTCGTCATTCAGGTTGTCAATGAATATGTCCATCTTTTCATTATCTGACACCGGATGAGGATATCGTGCAAATAATCATCTCCACCTTTGTAGAAACTTCACGAAAGGTTCCCAACTCTTTTTCTAGTGTTGCACAAGTCCAACATAGTGATCTCATGTTGTATGTTATAGGAGTATTGGGAAATGAACTTTTCCACCAATTCTGAGAATGTTCTAATACTCAATGGGAGTTTCGAGAACCATTCCATAGCTTGTCCATATAAGCTCTTTGGAAATAACCTCATTAGGTAAATATCCTCATGGGCGAACTCCATTCTCATCATGCAAAATTATCTTACATGATCTCGAGGATCAGTTCTTCCATTATATTTATCGTATCTAGGAGTTTTACAATTTGGGGGGAATGGTATCATGTTGAGACTTCTGTCAAATGGATAAGGACAAATTTCTTGCAGTGAATACCTCTTGGTAGTTCCCCTTTGTATATCTTGAATGTGAGATTGAAGAGTTTGTATCTGTTGTGTAAGAGCTAAGTGGGGATTGTCTACATTATTCCTTCCTTTGTCATTTTGGTTATTTTGAATTCTTTCATTGCGAGTATCACTCTAAATTTATTCATTGTGAGCATCACTAGTGTCATTTTGAGTCTCACATGTCCTTTCACTTCGTTTTAATCCAGTGGTATCAAAATAACTTGGTTACTTGGCACCTTGATGTGCCAACATAAGAAAATATCTTTCCTTATCTGTTTCAAGGGTTCTTTCTAGGAATCTACTAAATTTTGGGTTTTGTTGGGATCCTTTGATTTGCTCATCAGTTATTTGATCAGTATCATTATTGTCATTTTGAGCATTGGACCCAAATTAGTGAAAGAAAGGATTCTTGTCTTCCATTATAGGTATTTCTCTTTCATTTCCTTTGAGTTTTCATCTCTAAGCCCTGGTTAACACAGGAATTTAGTGATCTAAGTGTTTTGAAAAGTTTGACTTTTGAAAAATGCGACTCAATAGGTGCTGATTTGTTGAGGTAAATAGGACAAATTGATCAGATCACTTTGATTGAGATAATGTTGCTCTTTGTCACATAGAATGCCTCCTCAAAGGTTCTTCCTCAAACTTGTTTCCACGACCACATAGATAAGTACGATAGTGGTGTAGGAATACACAATGTTTCAATAAAAGTTTGTGGTTTATGTAAAGGAACCTTCTCTTCTTCAAGATTGTCTTTTGACTAAGATTTTTCTTCTTCAAATGGCAAGAGATGGTCATACAAGTATGTAAGAGATTATGAGTTTTTAATCCTTGTTTGGAGTGCAAAGTTTTGTTATGATAGAACCAAGTCTAATAGGAAAGATATATCCTATTAGAGAACTAGGTTGATTTGATCTAGCGTTGTACTTTCGTGATGAAGGATGATAAATCTTGATGAGAAAATATTTTGAGAGATCAATTATCAAAGATTTTTGATTATGCACTTGAGAGATTTGGATCTTAAACTTGTTTGAGATGAATACTTGTAAAAATTATTTCCTAGTTTTGAATCTGTCCTAACGGAGACAATCTAAGAAATACTCAGAAAAGAAGTATCCAGAACTATGTTTGACTTTTTGGAAAATATTGAGTTTACTGCCTGTTTTGATGAAATCTCCTAGAATTCTAGAAGAAGGTACTAGAATGCTGAAATTTTGATCCAGAACACTAAAACTAGACCCCAAAACACTAATATGTCCAGCTAGAACGCTACAGTTTGGATTGAAAATGCTATTTCAGAGACTGAAAACACCATTCTTAAGACTGAGAACACTATTTTTTAGACACAAAATGTTGATCCCTGGACTGAGAACGTTGAAGTAAGGACTTAGAGAGATAATGTTTGAAACACTAATGTTGGGACTCAAAAAGTTACTATTTATACTCAGAGAAAATGCTCATATTTAGAAAGCTACTATTCTGACTCAGAGAGATATTGTTTGAACTTAGAGAGCTACTGTTTGAAATGAGAGAGCTAAAGTTTGGACTCAGAAAGCTAATGTTCAAACTCAGAAAGTCAAAAATCAGAGAGCTAAAGTTTATAACCAAAGAGCTAATGTTCAGACTGAGAGAGATAATGTTTGAACTCATAAAGCTGATGTTTGAACTCAGAGAGCTACTATTTGGACTGAGAACGTTATTCTTAAGACCCAAAATGTTGATGTTTAGATTGAAAACACTATTTATAGGACTAAGAGAGCTACTCTTTGGACTTAAAGAGATTATGTTTAGACTAAGAGAGCTAATGTTCAAACTGAGAATGCTACACTATTGTGAAAGGTGTAATTATGACAGTTTGTTGTTTGAAGTTGAAAATTTTGTATGCAATGGATGATATTCTTATTTGATTCAGAAACATAGAAGCCAGATTTTAAACAAATAGATTTCCTTTGTGTCAACGGACAACATAAACTGTATGTTCGATGCCTTGAAGAAAGCCCAAGTTTTCATAGGTATATAACATAAAAGACATACCAATCAGTTCTATCTTAAGGAAATTGGCTTCATTATTATTTCTCAGCCCACATCTTGGTACCCTATCATCTCACACAACCTTGTCAGCCCCTAAAGGGTGCTTGTGTTTTTGCCATTGCGAGAGCTAGTGGAGTCCTGTTATGAGCCTATTAATAAGCACTCAAAAGGGGAGTTCATACATATGCTCAAGAGGGACATATGGTCACTAGTACATTCAAAGCTAATTTCCGACGATCGATTGTCGGAATTGTGACAAATTTTCATCAGAGTGCCGACAAAAGTAGTCGTTGAAAACTCATCATCGGATTTGTCGACGATGTCCCTGACCGTCGAAAATACAACAATCCCATGGAGTCTACCGATAGTGGGCATGATCGCTCTTCCGGTCAAAAAATTCATTGGACATGTAGCATCCCCGTCAGATGCTTCAGTAGATTTCATCGCAAAGTCAGTGGCAATTTGGAACTTCGCACCGATGGTGATGCTGTTTGTCCAACGCTTTTGTCGTCGGTCCATTCGAAGGCATCAACGACCGTCCGACTACGAAGTGTCGTCGCACATACAACATCCTTGTCAGATGTTTGTGTAGTTTGAGTCAGAAGTGCGACAACTCCAGAACCTTTTCACCGATGAGAACGTTGTATGTCTGCCGATTTCATCATCGATGGAAAGCTTGGTATTCGTTATAATTCCGATGATGATAATATTTTTATCAAAAAAAAATAATTATTATCCAGTCATTGATATGTACAACGAATGATATTCTATCCCCACCACCTACCAGTAGGAGGCATAGGTTTGAGGATAATATGAGGTGCACTGGTTTCAAGCTAATATGATTAGGCACACCATGGTTGAGATGGTCCAAACCCTAGTCTCACTCTAGGACTAAGCTCATGCCATATCTAAATGAAAGACATCTCAAATACATCATCGATAGAAAGCTGCAAAATGCCATTTTCATACATAAGCAAGACATACACAATTGGGCACAATCACCAAGAGAATGGTAAAAAATATGTTTGAGATCATTGTCCTAATTGTGGTGTGGTCACCAAGAGATCACCGTAAATTTGTCAACCTTTCCTTCATTTAAACCAAGTAAACCTTTATGTATATGCACATGCATACGCATATGGATATGCATAAATATGCATATGCATATGTATATGTATATGTATATGTATATGTATATGTATATGTATATGTATATAGTTTTGTGTATTCATTAAAGATTGTCATTTAATTTTGAGCATTTTGTGGATGGTATAATCAAGAAACATATCATCACCCTCACCAATATTGCTCAGCTGATTTAAGTACAACCATTTGATTGTTAATAATTTTTAAATTAAGGGAGTACTTTTCAAATTACATATCCATATGCATATGCATATGCATATACATATACGTAAAGGTTTACTTGGTTTAAATGAAGGAAAGGTTGACAAATTTCTCCATGTAGTTTTACCTAACTCTAGAATTAGTCAGTTGTTTAAAACAACTCATAGCCATTGTAACAGAATTCACACTAATAATATATTTCCTAATAGTTTTATCCATGAATGATATTTGGGTTTACAATCTCGAATTCAGTACATGCAATATCATTAGAACTCAAACATCAATAAACTTGTTTCAAATTAGAAACACTGTGATCTGAATTGCAAGCAAACTATTTAATGTAATCCCTGTTGTTTGTATTTTGGAAAAAGGGTTGACTGCACAATTTTGGAGAGCATACTTTTTGAGTAATTTACATTTCAAGTGTTTGTTATAATGTCTGAAAACTAAATCATGAAAAGTGAAAAAAAAATTGGTTAGCAAATCAGGGGTGCACTTTACATTCTTGTTGTTATCCAATTCTCTTACTTTAGCTCTATTTCTTTCTTCAGATTTGGGGTCTAGAGCTCCTCCCTAAGCAGAGATTGTTGGTTTTGTCTCCCCTCCTTTGGCTGGAGAGTTTCTTGCTATCTCTGGTAGTTTTCCCTCAGAGTTCAACTTCTCTATCGGTCAGACTGCTATTTTCCCTACCTTCTTCTCCAAGTGCTCCTCCTCTTATTTCCAAGATTTTTCCTTTGCCTTCTACTCAATGGCCGTTGGTTGTGCCTTCATGCCCTGTTAATATCTTCATTGGGTTCCTATTTCCTTCAAATGATGGCTTCTCTATGTTATGTAATATCCATCTTGGATCTTGCAACATCAAATTCTGGCATGGTTGATGTTGATGCGAGTGATTGGACAATTGTTTTTTATCACATTTTTTCTTTGAGTAAGAAGATCCTTCTCAAGCAGTTTGGTGCTGTCAAAAGATAAATAAGTTGTCAAGAAAGGTGAGGGCTAAAAAGAATCTTTAGATTAATATTTCTGACTGTGTTGGTTATTGTTGATGTGGGTTTTCATTGATTTTCTTTAGTTATTCTTCACCAATATCCTATTTATAACAACTTTATCTCTTTGGAAGTGGGTCCTCTCTAGAACCTACAACCAATCTATCAAAAGAAAATACATATTAGAACATGCCATCACAAAAATATGTCATTTTTATATGTAAAACTAGAATGTTTAGGTTTTCTTGAAAACAATCAAATTGAAATTATCATCTTGGTCTTACAAGTATTAGGGTTCTTGTCTAGACTGGCTCGCCCTGGAAAAGCCTCATGATTTGCGATAAAATTCAAATAAACAATAATAATATCCTCTGGTTCATATAAGAAATGCTTTATAGTGAGTTTCCTTGAGATAAAAGAGCATTTACATTAATGTAGTTGTTTGTGTCAAGGGTAAATCGATGATAGATTCCTCTCGGGAGGATGATCATATCCCCCTTCTTAACCCATATTCGTATCCATTGATCATCTTTATCCCTTATATCAAAGGAGCCTATAACAAAAGAAACATAAAACTCAATCGTCAGTATATGTCATTGACAACTCCTGTTTTATGAATTCTTTCAAATTTGTCTTCACTAGTTAGCTTGCTAATAGGCTATTGCTATATACTAAGAATTAAATTTCTGAAATTCCATGACTTCGACCATAAAGACACATAGATTGGGTTCAAGTAATGTATATGAGAATTAAAAGACAATGGGACAATGGAAATTTTTTCCATTGTCTGTAATAGATAGCAAGAAGGAAAGACTGTTATCTATGTAACATCTATTTGACAATTTTGGATTCATAACTTTACATATAAACATATACAACCATGGTATATTGCAAAATGACATAAAAAATCCATTTCATGTAATCAATAATTTTGTACAAAGGGGAGGATGCTAATCATGTCACCCTAAATATTCACAAACGGGTATTGAAGGAATGCTGACAATAAATATGATAAAATAATGCTTGGTTTAGAGGATATAGCTAATTCACCCCTCAATTTAAAAGAAATATCAGGTAAAATTTAGTACTTCTTTTAAGTTGATCACATTATGATGTATCACATTAATCAATACTACAACACTGCCATTGGAAAAAGGCAGCAATCTGTCAAAAAGAAATAGTGATAAATGATAGGGATATAAACTGTGTTGAAATGGTTTTGTAATATTTAGCTCTTTTAATATAAATCCAACTTTTATTTAGGAAAAAATATATTGATGAGTAAAATGGTTTAAAAAATAGAGTTTTTTCTGTATATTGAACATGGAATTTTCAATGATGGTGTTTTGAGATGGATAATTGGAATCCCACTATTTTCCCTAGATTGTTTTAACCAAAATTTTGGACATGATTCCATTTATTTTGCACTCCATGGTTCACAAGTTATTAGGATTAATGGTTATGTTTCCATGGTGATTAGATCCAAGCAAAGCAAGTTCAATGAATCAATAAATGTAGTTTACTCGTTACAAATGTTTGTATATAGATATGGTATACGACATACATGGTGCATGGCAGATCACAAGTTCTTTGATAATTGATTGACAAGAAATGGCATATCTACTAACAAGTTTCTTCGTGTTCTTAATGGTCCACAAGTTTACTGTTTGCAGATTATGTTTCATAGTCACAGGTTGATGGATCACATAGATCATTAATGATAGATTATTTCAAGTTGTTCATGGTTTATTGTCATCTAGTTTCTTACCTAATTTTGCATTGTTTTCTACTTTATTTCCTAGCATTCATCTGCACTTGAGTCATTCCTATTTTGCTTCAGATATGTTGTTCATGATTTATCCTCAGCTTCCATTGTTAGTACTGATTTTGCATTTGACTCAACATAATTCCTAGTTGTGTATTGTACTTCACACATCACACAAAAAGGGTTATTTTAGGAATTAGGATACGATATAGTATTTTATAGTCCTAATATCTAGGTCATTAAACTTTCACATATTGATGTATCATAGTTATTTATTTTATAATTTGATGTGTGCTCAATGTACCTAGTTTATGGAGTGATTACATGTTTGTTTGATTGGAGAAAATTAACCAGTCCAATTTGTAGGCTAGAGCTGTTATATTGTTGGTAATAGGGTTTGCTACATACATTGAATTTGAAACATCTTTTATTGATTAATATAGATTCTAAAGATATTTTTTTATGAATTCTGTTGTCTTATTTAAAAAATCATACCAAGACATATGTACTGGAACTAGTGTTCCACAAGGATATTTCCTCCCCCAAAACAGTTTGTTTTTGAAATGGGGACACCTTCAGAATACAGGGACTTGGATGGGACGTCCCCCTGCCACCCCAGTGCAATTCAATGCCATCATATTTGAGACATCTCTAGGACATCCTTGAGATGTTTGAGGGACTCCTAAGAGCCTCCTGACCATCTCAGGGACATCCAAGCATCTCCCATGGCCAAATAGCCTATAAGTGATTTTAAAAAAATCATAACTTTTTTTCAAACTCCATGCCCAAGGTCAAACCCTCACAGCCTATGGGCCCCACCTGAACCCCACCAACTTTATAAAACTGCCTCCTATTTTTGTTTCAACTCACAAAAACAAAGAGCAAGAAGCTGACAACTGTGAATGTGAGAGTGAGAGTTGCAGGTGTCAGGTGAAAAAGTGAGAATGCATAGCAAGAGGGTTGAGGAGAAGTAAGAAGAGAAGTGATGCCAAGTTGCCAATTTGTAATGGTCTACCCCTGTTTTGAAACCAATTTCTTTTGTACCTTTTCAGCTATGCTTCTTGACAAACAGTTTACTTGAATGCTCTACTGCTAATTTTCAGTTTGTCTTTCTTGATTTTGTGAATGCCAATGTTTGTTTGTTGATACTTTTGAGATGTCATTTTGGCAAACAACATGCATGCACTGAAAGGGTTTCAATTTGGAATTGATATTGATAGTGCGGATATCACTTTATAATAATCAAGATTTGCATTCACTGAAACGATTTTAATCAACTAAAGAGCAATATTCATGACTTACAAGTAATAAAAAAACTTACAAGGATGAGGCATATTCATAACTTACCCAGGTGCCAAGTGAAAAAGTGAGAGTGCAGAGCAAGAGGGTTGAGGGGAAGTAAGAAGAGAAGTGATGCCAAGTTGCCAATTTGTAATGGTCTACCCTTGTTTTGAAACCAATTTCTTTTGCACCTTTTCAACTATGCTTCTTGACAAATAGTTTATTTGAATGTTCTACTGCTAATTTTTCAGTTTATCTTTCTTGATTTTGTGAATGCTAATGGTTGTTTGCTGATACTTTTGAGATGGCATTTTGCCAAACAACATGCATGCACTGAAAGGGTTTCAATTTGGGACTAATATTGATAGTGCAAATATCACTTTATAATAATCAAGATTAGCATTCATTGAAATGATTAAAATCAACTAAAGAGCAATATTCATGACTAACAAGTAATAAAAAAACTTACAAGGATGAGGCATATTCATAACTTTTGCAGTCCCGCCTTGGATATCAACACTAGAAGCAACTCATATTGTTTGTGTACAAACAAGACAATATGGGAGTTCATTATACCCAACAACTTGTGGTTTTGTTGTTCGTGTTGGCTCTGTTGGACCCTGCAATTAAGATTCAATATACATTATTCAATAAGATTAACTGTGCAACATAATGAAATATTGAAAAGTGTGTTATATTGTTGAGCTTTGCTTGGTTTCAAGAATAGTTTAATATTCTCTACTTAACAGGGCCAACCATGTGAAGGTGGAAGCTCATTTGGCCCCTCCCCCCCTTAACATCACTCTAAATTCCCCGTTAACATCTTATAACATTCGTTCATTCATTCTTTCTACCATTAATAAAATATAGCATTCATTCATTAATATCACATAACGTTCATTAACACATAACATTGATTAACATTAATTAACATGCAACATTCATCAATATTAATTAACATATATCATCCATAACCATTAATTAGCACATAATTACATTCACTAACACATAAAAATCAATCATTATCAAATAAGTTAGATTACAATCATTTTTTAAAATTTTTTTTTTAAGCTATGAAAAGACTAAGTGGAACATCAGTTTCTTCATCATTTCCCCCCTCTGTAGATGTTCCACCAATTGCTCATGATCTCAATGTATGCCTAGTCCTATACTGAGGACGAGGACACTGAAGCGAAGGGGGTCCTCTGCAATAACAAAGAAATGGGTTAAATTCAGAAAAAAGAAAATTATTGTTACAAGTATTTCATTAATTTAAAGAACATGATTGTTGTGCTCTTTACCTGATGGGCCACATCATTTTGTGTAGCCTCAACCTCAACATGTTGAACACCCTCTAGATCTATTGGAGTTGAAATACTAAAGGTTACATTAATGCTGAACACCAATTGCAATTATATTTGTTTAAAGAAATAATAGTGGTCCTCTTTACCTGAGTGGGGAACATCACGTTCTTGAGGTTGTGTACCCAGATCATGCTCCACTTGCTTACCACTGACTACATGCTCTAAAATATTAACAAAAAAGGTTACATTAATTACTACTCTAATTACAAATTAAGATGTTTAATTGTATTAATAGCTAAATAAATAAATTTGAATAGAAAATTAATACCTCCACTACTGGGATGCACATCCAGACCTTCATGTGCAGGTGGTGTTTCACAATTAGCAGGCTGCATTCCAATGACATGCACATTGTTATCATTGCTTGCTTATTTAAAACAAATATAGTCACTTTATGTTGGAACTCAACATCAATTAGATTATTGGTAAAGTATTCAATTTGAAACAACTTCCATTTACCATATTTACCTGTGTGATGGATGCACTTGAATGTTGTGTATGCCCACTCAATTCTCGTAGCCGATCAGCCACAACTGAAAAGCCCTCTATTGAATTCAGAGCCCTGCATTTTTGATTGGTACCATGAATTTTGCTTGCATTGTTTGATTAAAAAAAAAAATTTTGCAATTTATTAATATTTTGATGCAATATTTCATTTACATGAGATACTTACAATTCATGCAACAAGTTTCATGTAACCACTAGAGCCGAGTTTGCGTTGCCCGTGCTTTTCTGGTCTTGCCTTGGTTGCCTTTGACGTGTCACTCAGTTTATAAAAAGTTTGAAATATGTTAGATTATATAAATATAAAGAGTAATTAATTAGTACATAATTACATTCTTAATAGTATCCCATACCTTCTTCTGGCATCTGGTGGTGTATTTCCTTTTTGCCTTTCAATTCTCTCCTTGGCATCCAAAATCAGGTCCTTCTACTCCCTCTCTGGAATCATGGGGGGACGCTCATACTTTAGGTTCCTCTCTAAATGGGTCCTGTATTGGTCCCTCACATACTTTAGATATGTGCCAGCTTTTTCAAGGAGCTTGGTTTTGTCAAAGGTGTCATTTCCAAACCACTCAACCATTTGGTTTGTTAATTCATCTTTTAACCTTTTTTCTTGGTCATTCCACCTTTTAAAGAAAAAACAAGCCTGTTAGATTCAGAAATGAACTGAAGCTACATTTATTACACTTCAAGAAATGGATGAAAGGAAAACTATGCTAGCAATGATATGAAATCAAAATAGTGGATTAGGGTTAGTTCACATATGATGTACCACCTTTTACGTATGGTGGGCCCAAATATCTACAATGCAATGTCACTAAGATGTTTATAGAAAATATCATTGCTTGCAAAAAATTCATGGGATCATTAGTCCAAAATGGGTGATCATAAATTAAATTACAATTAGAGTATATATAATAATAATTTTAAAGTACCTGGAACCTTTTGTATCTTTAAGGGAATCATTTCTTCATTGCTCACCATCAATGTGGCCTGCAATGTTCCCATACTAGCAATACGAGAAGATCCAAGAAATGATGGTATGTTATTAGCAGTAGTTGCCTCTGGCACATCCTCATGTGCATCTTCTCCTGCAAAAAATGAATCCACTATGAAATGGCATTAGAATTCAAGAAAGAATGCTTGAAAAGAAATAAACACATGACAGAAGATAGAGAAAAAGAGGGATCTACCAATAGTGGGCGGGCCAATATGACGTGTAGTAGAGGATGTCTGCATGCTATGTGTTGCCGACATTGCAGTCGGCAATACAAGTGAGGGTAACCTCTAATGAGGCAGCGACGATATTTGCACAAGAACATTGACAACACCTAAAGAATAATACATTAAATATATCATACATAGTGACACCATTCCATAACTCCAACAACTCGTTGATAAGAGGCTCGATATATACATTCATATCTTTAACTTGGTACTTACCTAATCGAATGAACAAAAACATTACATAATTATTATGACCATTTTACTGCAATATTTATAATTAAATTTAGACGACTATATTTAAATGATAAAATACCTGGAACAATCATTACCAACATTATGTGCTCCCTCTTTATTGACATTCATGGAGGAATGTTATTGTTGATAACAAAAATAGGCCACACTAAGTAAACAGATCTCATCTCTCCAAATGGATTGACACCGTCCGCTGCCAATGAAAGCCTGAGATTACGAGGTTCTTCTTTAAAGTGTGGCCACTTTTCCTCTATTTCCATAAATGATGAACCATCCGTAGGCATTTGAATAATGTCATCTTGACTTCTATTGCGTGTATGGTAATCCATAAATTGTGCCAAGCTAGTGCACTTGAATAATCGTTGCATACGTGGAATAATGGGAATATAGCGAAGAACCTTGCGAGGAACCCTTTTTGTTATTTGATCTGTTCAATATCTACTGATATGACATTCAGGGCACTCAGTTCAAAATTCATGTTGTTTGTGATATATAATATTATCATTGGGACAAGCATCTATTGCTTGATACTCCATTCCAATATCTTTCATAACGGTAGATAATTCTCGGTATGAGCGAGGTAGAATATTTGATGGTGGTAACAAAAACTCACCTATCAATCTACAACAAAAAAATATAATTTGTTAATATAAAGAATATTAATGGCACAACATGATTCACAGTTTATTATGACATATATGACATACCTTAACATACGTGACATTGTTATGTTGGATAAACCATTCATAACCTTCAAGTTCACCAACAATAATACATCAGAGAGAAGAGTTGTCTGCGAGCCTTCGTAAAGGGCCTCAGATGCCTTCTCAAGTAGAGGGACATCATGAACAACATCAAGGTCATCTTCATCATCATGATCATCTTCACGAGTACTAAATGTGTCATGGATCAATGTATTTGTACCATCATCTTCAATTGTGTTTTCTGGCTCATGATCGTCATCTTCCATGGGATCATTATCTTCAGCTTCGATATTCACACATCCATGTTCATCCACTTTGAAAACCATATTCTCTGAGGTTCTCGACCTATATAAAATTGATAAACATAAATAAACCATGATCATGATCTCATCATCACGTGATTTATTATGTATATAAATTGTTAAAATGATATAATGAAAAACTTACCAATGGATGATAATCATGTCCACCTTCAATGTGACAATGCAGCCTAGAATGTTTCTTCACTGTTTTGATTAGAAGTCTTCTAGTCTTTAACCCCTTACAAATTTTGCATGGACAATAATATTTTCCATCACCTTTTCTTTTCAAGTTAGACCACAATCTAGCAATTGTCTCCTTATTTTATTGTTCGTTGATATTGTTTGACATGGTCTTTCTTCACAGGAAAGAAAATCGGGCTATAGAACTAGTTATATAGAAGTTGAAATGTTAGTTATGAAATCACGTTTCAGTATAATATACCAAATTAAATTACTTGAAAATAGAAATTATCATCATTGAACCAAAACCATTTAACTCTTATTTTTCATCTCAAAACATATCTAATGGCTTTGTGGTATGCAATCCTTGTATAATATATTAAGTTGACTAATATCTAATTGGGATAATCCATGAGTGTCTAATGTGAATTCAGTATTCTAAACATTGGAGAGACCTTATTTGACTTGCCTAATCAATGTGGTTGTTGTCCTAATATGAAATACCGAGTTCTACCCTTGCCTCTGCATCAAACTTCTCACATCATGTTTCTTCAACAAAACACACTAATATGAATTGAGCCAAGACCATGAGGATAGGGTCAATTATCATGGCAACTAATCATAATACGTGAAGATGGGGTTCACACATAAGTGTTGGCTCTCAACAATGCCACAATTCCAAAATTGTCAGTCTCAAGACTTGTCCTATTGGGTGAGCACTCATTGATGGCCACAAGGCCAAATCAATGTATGTAGGCTTCGAACTCCTAACTCTAGGCTAGGAGGACCCTACAGAAGGTCTATGAACACTCACTTGGTATTACAATAGAAAGAGCCTTCCTCTAGAACTTTTTTTGCAACGCACACATCAATGTTGGTAATAATTGTTATGATGGATGGTCTATTAGGACGGTAAATAAAATGCTTATTCTTTTTCCACCCTTTGAAACTACAACAAGGTATTTGACTTGGAAGGGTTCCCACACATCACTTCAACAACAAACATTAGGCAATTCAACCTTTTGCCTTCTCAATGCATTTTTTTTTGTCTTTCACTAGTTTTCTTAGTCCGATACATAGGGATATCAAACCTTTCATGGCATCATCACACGCACCTTCCAATATGTAGTCCTTTCATATTTTAGGTGCCTAAACACTCTGTTGTTGTTAAGTATTGATGTATTCTTAATACATCTCATGACTCCATTACATGTCCACACTTGGGTTTACAAACACAACTCTGTCAAAACAAAAACAATATCAGTAGTAAAACTATGACTATGACAATCAATACCCTTAGGACAGTCATAGAAATTTAATCTATTTCATTTGGTTTTGATTGAAAAACCCTTCCGAAGGTTGCATAGCATCCCCTCACCCCTCTCTCTATCATCACCCACTTCAAAATACCAATCTCTTGGTCTTCCCACCAAATTCTTCCCTAATACATAGCATGATATGATACATAGCATGAAAAAATGCACATAAAACCCCAATTTCATTAAGAAAAACTCTTGTATGGCATGCCAAAGGCCTATTTATTCCCATCCAAGTGTGTTACAACCTCAAACCACCATAAACTAACTTTCCAACCATATTTTTAAGAAGTTTCTACAAGAAATGCAAAAATTGTCATGGCAGTATGACAACTTTTTTCTCAATAGACCTCAAACTTTCACATTTAGGTCTCTATTTGTTGTTAGAATGCGATCTATGACTAAGTATTAGAGGATCTTACTAACTTGGGTATCATGCTTTTATGTGTCTCTGATATGACTCCTAGTAACTATATAAGGATCTTACTAGTCCTAGATCTATGCCTTGTCTTTTTGATATGGTTCCTAGTGAGAATATACGAATCTTACTAGTTCTAAATGTCATAACTTTGTGTTTTGCATGCTCCATGTGTGTTACCAATGTTACTCATATTACTCACTTTGTACTTCCCTTTTATCTCAATATTGTAGATTGACAATATCATAAGTCTTGGGAGCTACCACCTTTCCAAACTTGTAGTCATCTTGACTCTTCAATATCTTGGTGAAAGAATATTTGGTTTTTGAATATTTTCCAAAGAGTAAATGAGCATAATTTCATACTCTTGCTAAGAGGGGGCTAAATATTGCATCATAAGTTGTATCTCTTTAAAAATATACACTAAGTTTGGACTCAATTTAAGTGGTTGTGCCTTATTTATGCCTAATTGTACTTAGGTTTGACAATGTTTCCATAAATTTGGTTCATTCCCTTATTCATGATGTTCCTCATGGCTCATTTTTATAGGACTAGGGTCTTGGGAACCCTTATTCATGGAAATTGGACCTAAAATTTGAAAGATGAATGTTGGATTCACAAATAGTAGGAATTTCCTCTCCAAATTTGGACTTTTGCAAAATTTCAATTTGAAAAGGTGCAAGGACCATCCATATAAGGTCCATCTTGAAAATTAAATGATAATACCATCCATGCATATTAAATGGTATACTCAAGTAATAAAGAAGGAAAACCATTTCCTGAAGTTGTCAAATTATTTTAAAGATGCACAACAGTCCACTAAATGCAATTTAGTAAAAAAGAAAACAAATTATGCTATGAGATAGTGGGTAAGATGCAATGAATGAAGTTAAATAGACAAAGAAAAACCATGAATATTACCAAGTCAAAAGGAGTAGCTATTACCTCTTAGGTGTTTTTTCACTTGCATAAATTAGACTTCTTAAGGATAGAAACACATGTAGATAGTAGCATGAAATCTTTTTGACAATTTTTGAAGTAGTTGAAGGAATGGCTTAATTTAGTTATATCTAACCCAAGACAATTTAAACTCAAAGTAAGGAATAAAATCATATGTCCTATAAGTTTGGGAAGCTAATTGAGTAGTTGGATAAGGTAGAGCATGACTATAGGGTAGTATTGACACTCTTTTAACTTGTTAGAACATGTACCAAGTATCTAGGAGCTTACAAAGCCAATTCAACCATATTTCAAGTGAAAATGCAACAAAAGGAGTAAAAGCTTTGAATACACCTCAAAAACCACTTTGGTAGCCAAGTAGGTGGAAATAGTCTTTTCCAACATTTTTTTTCTTCATAGATGCAGCCCTATATTCTCCTTATTATTTGAGATGAGAAATACATTGTTGGTGGTTCCGTTATTACCTAGTCCAGTATCGATCTGATCTTTATACTGTCATAAAAGGAGTGACTATCCTAAGTGCTTGATACTGTCACAAAAACTAAGTGTTGCAGCAGTGAATCTTCCTTTGACCTTTGGGTGGTTGGGAGGGTAAAGACCCATGGTGGTATATGTTGAGTGGTTCTTTTAAGAGTATCTGAAAGTACATTGGTTTTTTGGATATCTAGTACATTTTGTGAGTTGAGTACCAGGGGGGATTAGAAGACCCAGTTGAAGGAGGATTTATTTGAGGATGTTGGTGGTGATTGAATGTTGGAGAGTTGGATTGTGACTTAGACATGTTTATTTGTCCTATTTAAGTGTGATTCAATGGTTGGGTGAGGGTTGGTGAGTATGGGTGTGTTTTTGGGTATTGAATCCTTTTGAGTAACTTGTGGCCTTGTGAGGGGTCTTGTGAGTAAGTGAAGGGTTGACACCTAATTGAATAGGTGAGTTGAGAGAAATATCTCCCTTTTTGGTTGAGTTTATTGGATTCTTTGCATCAGCATGCCTTTTCGCTATCAATCCATTCAAACTTCCACCCAAAGATTCAATCTTGTCAAAGTTCAAAATAAATTTCCTTGTTGTTCTTACTATCTTGCATCAACTTTCATATCACTAGGTAGTCTTTTACTTAGAACTATCATCTTTCATGGTAGGATACCATCTCCGTCCCTTGAGTTAAGTTAGCTTACCTTTAGAATTTATCATTTCCTAATCAAGTTGTTCAAGGGGAAAATGTCACTAATCAAGTTGAAATGTCAATTTCTCAATCTGCCTAAGCTAAAAGGTTAAAATAAATTGCAAAAGATAGAATAAGGCTACGAGAAAATGAATCATCAATATTACCTAAATCCACATTATCAACAAACTCTAGAAATAACCTTGTATGTAAATAATTTATCATGCCAAAATTGCCAATTCTTACATGAAAATGAGACCAAGGAAAGCTCTAGAACAATAACTACTATTCATTCACATGTTCCTTATTAACCTCAATCACCACGAAAGATGCACAGATTGATTATAACAAAGAAGATGTTTCATAAATGTAAATATTAATTCAGGACTAAGGAAAATGATAGAAAAAAAAGAATACCAAGCAATCAAAAAAGACTACCAATACCATTGCAAACTATGAACTTCATTTCCATTAATTCTTCAAAATATACTAGCAAAGCACAAGTATTCAATCTACAACCTATTGCTAAATGTCTTATCAAAGAAAACACACTAATGAGTGTTACTAAACTTGGACCTTAAATAATCAATTATTAGACCCTCAAAATGAATTTTGAAATTACATTTATAGGGAAACTTTTTCCTCAAAATTGGAGATTAAATTCCACCCAAAACCTTATCAAACTAAGAGGTACAATCACCACACAAGATACTAGCCTATAATTGAATTAAGAACTATAAGTTTCATGAAAATGAAATATAAGTCAAAAGGAACTTACAATATGGAGTCAAAGAAGCATGGAGAACAAGAAAAATAGGATCTATCTAGGCCCCCACCCCCAAGATGACTCCAAAATTTTAAAATTAGGTGCACAAGCAACAAGATGAAGAACAAAGGCCAAAGTAGGTTGTAACTACCATGAACCTATCCATCCAAAGTGATGAGAATCTAGATGTTCCTAAGTGGCTACAAGTAAACTTTGAAAGGATAAAGAAGAGAGTATTGAAGAAAGTAAGTTTGCAAAAGATGATCGTTGAGGTTGAGGCCGCAAGGAAGCCAAAGAAGGCAACGACTTTGTATGCCACCTAAAACTATGCAAAAGGAGAGATAGTTGCCAATACCCTAAACTAGGGTAACTCGAGACAGTAAGAAAATGGTTTGGGGGTCATATAGACTAGCTTTATACTATATGTTAATTACAAAGTGATAAGTTGTGTGGCTAGAGATTTTCAGTCCACCCCTTCTAGGTTAGGATTGTGCTAAACCGAACACAATTGTATCTCCCTAGGGGTTCCGGGTCGGGTGTGTTAGGTTGGCTGGCAAGAGAAAGAAAGGCTTGCTCGAACAACACTGAATGAAGGTTGCCAATCACATGAATAATATTCATTGCCATTGTTTTCTTGTGCGTTGGTTTGATCTCCATCTATTCAGCAGCCAGAGGCAGACACCGCCCTATATATTAGCTCATACAATAATAATCAATCAGCACGTATACGGGAGGAAGGTATTGCTCCAAAAAAATTGAACGCTCACTCCTCAATCATAGTTCTATGGTTTTACGAGGAGTGGATTCGTATAGGGATTATGCATTCAGGGAACCATACCTTTGACTAGGAGCCATCCGGCCTGAGATTGGATAATCAATATGAATACGAGATTGACCAATTTGCATCTAAAACTTGGGAAATTAACCACCACATGTCTCATTTCCTAACATCTTTTTCATAAAAAAGAAATGTCTCATACTCGAAGAGTTGCTTTCACAATCGGTCAATATCCCACAAGAATGCAGGCATAGCTAGCATGTATAAAAGCAAAAGTTGTAGAATCTCTTGAATGGTGTAATTTTTTGCAACATGAAATTAAGGTGAAGAATCTACCTCCTGCATGGGATTGCAAGCAATGTACAAATGCCTTTGATGTGGGTTTGATCTTGTTGGGGGTTGAAGTCGCCACAGATGCCTATGCGGGATTGCAATGTACAAATGACTTGCCCTCTTCTTTTTTTTTAAGTAATGGATGTTGTCGTCGGAATTATGATGAACTCGAGCACTTTTTTGGAAAAAAAACAATTTTCATTACTAATGCCTTCTTCATTGAAACCAAATGGCAAATTGTCATCAAAATTCCGACGAATTCGGGCATTTTTTCAAAAAAAAATCAAATTTGGTCACAATATACCTTCTCCATCAAAAATCTAGTCCAAATGTATTAGTGGGTGAGTGTCTTCGGGAGATAATATTCCCCCTCCTTGCACTGAGGGAATAATAACATTCAAAGGTGAACCGAGTAGCTTCTATTTTTAATTGGTACTAGTAAGGGACCCGTTCGATGTATCGAGGTATAAACTCAATTAAGAGGTCTCCCAACCTTGAAAACCTAGGTTTGATATACATGAAGGTATGAAGGAGAGACATTCACAAGCACTATTGTTGACTTGATTTTCATCAAATTACATTTATTTTATAGTGGGTTGGATTACTTGGCATTAGTCATTCCCACTTGGCTTGTTCCCCTCTCATTGGCCTTATGGGCTTCTCGGGAGGGTAGGCCCGCTAAAGATATGCACTAATGAAATGAAAGACGATGAGTCTAGCTTTTAGATCACCTAATAAAGGTGAGAGCATACTTGCCTATCATCAAAGAAACGTAAGACATGATTATTGTTTTCCTTTCTACTTAGTCTATGTGCCTATCTTAACAAAATAAAGAATGCAATATCATGTGGTTGCAATTCAAATGTTAGTAGTTTAGCATTCAGTCTTTGGCTGCAAAATGTTTCATAACTCCAATCTTTGACAATGGAAATGGTGTCTGCAAAATAGAAATATTGAAAATTAGATTCTGGAAACTGAGATTTTGCAAACAAAATTTAAAATGCTAAAAAAGAGATTGAAAATGCTAAAGTATCAAAGCAAAAAGCTAATTTACTAACTGAAAACGCTACTTTGAGTATCCAAAATGCTAAAATAGTCAAGTAAAATGTTATTTTATGAACCTAAAATCTATAGTGCGGAGGCAAAGCACTAATGCTTGAAATCGAAATGCTAAAAGATGAAACTAGAACGCCAAAATAGGGAAAAGATAGGAAATAGAAAGAAATCCTCTGTGTTGCACTACAGTAAGTCATAGAAATGCAATTATGATTAACAAGAACATGAAAATGGGTACTGAGAATGCTAGTCTTTAGCTTGTAAGAGTTAAACTTAGTTACTAGAACGCTACCCTGTAAATCTAAGAAAACCTGTCAAGAAAAATTCCTGCAAGCAAACTCGTTAAACAATTTGGGGCTAGGCCCCATGGTGAACATAATTAATGTGTTTCAATCATAAAACAAATAACAACACATAGATGAGACAATTAATAAAATGAAAAGAAAATGAATATTAAGAAATACAAACTATGCTCTCTTGAAATGTCACATCCTCCTCTAAATCTTAAGGACTTGGAAGGTTAGTAGTTGTGGCTCTCAGCAGCAAGCAATGACCATCAAGATGACAACTCAAGATATGAGTAGCTACATAATTCTATATTAAATGCAATATTATGATAATATGATGCTCAAATTATGATAAATATGCTAAATGCTCAAAGTAAACTAGATGTGAAAGTAATGATGCAGATTTAAGCTAAGATGCAGGATGATTTATTGATGAAAATGAGGGGTATTTATAGGATTTCCAAGGCCAAGTCTAAGGTGGAAGGAATCGACAATCAAGATCTGATCTGGAGATATCAATGGCTAGGATTGAGGAAGTTGGAGAAGAAGTTGGAGGGAGAGACACATGTCATCTCTGTGGTGACAAGTGGCAAGGAATCCTCAACAAATTTCTCATGAGAGGGCAAGTGTCAAGAGCAAGAAGACATGTGGAAAAAGTGCCATGTTTCTCAGGAAGGAAATATCTAACCCATAGGAGGTTAGGATGTGCAAGAAGGGATAGGGTTAGTTAGACCCTAGGGTTAGATTGAATGGGTTAGGTTAGAGAGATGGTTAGAAGTTAAGAGCTTGTGCTCATTTGAATTTAAAAATTTAAATAATTAAGAAATGGATAATTAAATTCAACAAATGATTTATTTGTTTTATTTAATTATAGGAATTGAATAAGTGAATTGATGAGGGAAATTAATTAATTTAGATTAATTTTTCAAGGGGGATTGATGAATGAACTAAATGAATAAATCCTTAGATTTAGTCACAAGTAGAGGAATTAAAAGGGGTAATTAATAAATCACTTGCGTATTTAATCAATTAGGAAGGGTTCATTAACTAAATAACTACGTATTTAATCAATTATCTCCAGACCATTTTTCAGTGTATACAGTTGGTATTGGTAGTGTTGGGTGTGATAGTTCTAGGCAAGTCCAGTTTCTATTTTCTATTTATAAAGGAGTTCACACGAATAATTATATGGAGGCTCTTGCTAGTTTGGTTGTAGAGGAGTGTTGTTATTCTCTTCACTGGAAATGAATTGTAGTTGAATCTGATTCCCATATAGTGGTGATTTTGTTGAATCAACAAAAATTTGATGGTGTTAGTTGGCAGCTTTAGATTATTATTCGACAAATTCTTTCATTTTGTAAGTTCTTTGAGTCAGTCACTTTCATTCACATTCCTAGGGAATGGAATGGGCTGGCTAATTGTCTTGCCAAATGGGCATCTAACTTTATGGAGGGCTAGTCTATTGGGGATAGTGATGCAGAGAGTCTTGGAGCTTGGTTCAATACACCTTCTTGAGTGATTTGTCCTACTCAACCCTTCAACTACTCAATTCCATCCATTGGCACTTAGTAGGGATTATGATAATGAGACCTCCAAGGTCTGAAACTCTTTGTATTTCCTCCTAGGTATAGCCAATGGTGTTTGGACAATCAACTCCACCTCATGAGGTTGCCACCTCAATCTCACACACTCCACTCCAGGGCTCCAACCACTCCTGCAAGGATCTCAACACACTACTACTTCCAATGGCCTCCCAATGAATCTACTAGGTGTATTTGAATCATTTTGAGGCTTTTGGGTCACCAAATCCATCGCTTGGGCTTCCTAACCTTTCTAGGTCTCTACCGGCTCAAAATAGGCCTAATTGTATTAGCCCTCCCTTGGCAGTTTTAGGGTCTTAGTTTGTAAAATTCTCAAAAAAGGCTAGAAATAAATCATGGATTAGAGTACCCTTTTGGAAGTTACAGATAATAGTAGAAAAGTGCATCTGGTTTATCTGTACAAGTGGGGTTTCCAATGCTGCACTATTTTGAAGGGTTTAGGCCTCACCGGGTGACTTGGCAAGATGGGTCTAAAAATATTCACCAGTAAAGACTCCAGCTCCAAAAAATTTAGGAATATTCAAGGGAACTTAGAGGGATTTCCATTCATGTGTCACTTGTTCCTGCACCAATCCCCATATGCTCATAAATCACTCTTTTCTTGCTGTCCTAACTCACCTACTCCCAGTGGTGAGCCTAGGGCTTCATTGTTTCTCCTCCTCAAGAACCTAAAAAACCAAAAATCCTATCCTAAAGATATGTAAAGACCCTAACCCATAATTCTTAATGATTTCAACAGGTGCCATCAAAGAATGCCTAGGTTAGAGCCATTTTCTTGCTCTTAAACCCTACTTGCAAGGGTTTTGCACCTAGTTGCAAAGAATGGAAGGAATCTCTGTGACTTAGGACAATCAAACCTAGAAAAAAAACTTAATGAAGACAAATACAATGAAAACTCATGAACTACAATGATTTTACACCATCTAGTCCATACTGGACGGTACAAGCAATGAAAACAAGTGGAAAACTGTCAAAAAACGGTGAAAACAAGTTTGCTTCACAATCCAAAAACTTGCTCTTGCATTTCCAAACCTCCAACCCATAAAATGAAGTTAATTTTGGATTTTATGCTCTTGTTTCAGTTGGTTCAACCAACTTTTAACGCCTTCAACCAAAAATGCAACTTTTGCAAGAAATTGCAAAATGTTGCTCAGCAACTTTTTACATCTTTTGGCTCCAAGATGCAACTTTGCATTCTAATAAATTTTTAGACTCCTAAAGGTCCTCAAACACTGTAGAAGACCTAAAAACAATAGAATTGACCCATAATACATTCTGGAGTACTTCACCTATGAACTACCTAAGCATCTCACTTCTCAGGTTGTCAGCATCCTGAAGACAATTGACTCAAACCAAAACTTGGATACCTCAACCATGGCTCTACTAAGTCTAAAATGGTTGGTCTATTATTACATCACAAAGATAACTCACAAACCTGAAAGAAAACAAAAAATGCATACTTGGAGTGTTAGGTGCCCTGCACCATGCTCCTCTAGGATAAAGAACTCAAGTCTCTTGACTTAAAAGGTCTGCAATCTCCACTCCATGCTGAAGTATATCTACCTCTGACATTCACATGGCATCTGAATCAGGTAACCCTTCCCACTTTACAAGATAGTGCTTGTAGACTCCTTTCCTTGTCTTCTTTACTATCTTGGTATCCAAGATACTGTCCAACTTAACCGGTTAACTAGGTGGCAAATCCTTTATCCAATCTTCATGAACTGGTGATGGCATGTCCATCTAATTTTTTGGTGACTCTCCCTTGTATGGATAGAGATCACATACATTAAAAATAGCAGATATCCCCAAGGTAGGAGGAAGTTCAACCTCATATGCATTCTGCCCATACTTGTGCACCACCTTGAGAGGCCCAATTTTAATCATCATGAGCTTGATAGGCTGCCCTTTTGGAAGTCTCTCCTTCCTAAGGTATGCTAACATTAAGTCTCCCACTTTAAATTGTACTTTCCTCCTTTTTTTATCAGCTTGAGCCTTATATTGCTCAAATTTTTGTTGTAAGGACTGCCTCACCTTATCATGCACTTCTTTAATACCTTCTGCAAAGTTGTCCCCTTGTGCACTCTTAGGTACCATTGAACTGAGATCTCTGAGCTCTAATATGCTCCTAGGATGGAATCCATACACTATCTGAAAAGGAATTTTACCTGTGCTATGGTTTACTTAGTCATTATATGCATATTATGCCTATCCAAGTACTAGATCCCAGGTCTGCCCATGTTGTTTTGTAAGACATCTTAGCAAGGTTCCCAATGACTGGTTGACTACCTTTGTCGGACCATCTGATTGATGATGATAGGCAGATGAAAAAGATAACCTGGTGCCCAAATTCCTCCAAAGTGTCCTCCAAAAGTGGCTCAAAAACATCACATCTCTATCACTAACAATGTTGATTGGAAGATGAATTCTGACTATCTCCTTGAAGAAGAGGCCTGCAATATAGGTGGCATCATTGGTGCTCTTGCAATGTATGAAATGTGCCATTTTGCTGAACCTATCTACCACCACATACACACTATCAAATCCTCTTGGGGTCCTAGGCAAGCCTAACACAAAATCCATGCTCAAACATTCCCAATGCCTCTAAGGTATGACCAAGGGTTGATATAGACCTACATTACTTGATGTTCCTTTTTCTCTTTGGTAGATGGTACATTTCTCTACAAACCTTCTCACTTTTGATTGCAACTGGGGCTAATAATAAAACCTACCAACCTGCTCCAAAGTCTTATCAATGCCAAAATGACCTCCTAGACCTCCTTGATGCTTCTCTTAGATAATATTTTGCGTCCTCTGAACAAAAAACCCTCCTGTATCATGTATTCTGAATAAGAGACATTTGAGGTGTTAGAGAAATCAAAATAAACATTATATATCTCTGCAAAATCCTTATCATCCTTGTAGAGGTCTTTTAACTCACTCAAACCCACACTTTGCAATTGTATCTCCTGCACAGTCATGACTCTCCTACTTAGTGCATCAATTACTTTGTTGGCTGTCCCTTTCTTGTGTTTGATAGTGAATGTATAGGATTGTAATTACTCAACCCACTTTAGGTGTCTTTGGTTCAACTTCTCTTGCCCATTGAGGAAACTAAGGGCATGGTTGTCAGTGAAGACTACAAATTCTTTGGGCAGCAAGTAATGACGCCACTTTTTCAATGCTTGAACCATTGCATACAAATCCAAGTCATATGTGGAGTACCTTTTCTTAGCTTCATTTAAATTTTCTGAGAAGAAAGCTATAGGATGTCCTTCTTGGCTTAAAACTGCCCCTATCACCCTTTGGCTTGGATCACATTCTACTATAAACAACTGATTGAAATAAGGCAATATAAGGGTTGGAAACTCTCCTATCTTGGTTTTCAAAATTTCAAACCCCTTATTGGCTTCCTTTGTCCACTTAAAGTGACACTTAATCCCTCCTTTAATGGTATTGAGAATAGGAGCACAAACATGGCTAAAATTTCTCACAAACTTCCTATAAAAAGATGCCATTCCATGAAAGCTTTTAACTTCACATATGCCCCTAGGGAATAGGACAATTATTGCTTCTACCTTACTTGGATCCATCTTTAAACATACATGAGAAATAACAAAACCAAGGTATACAAGCTCTATTTTCAAAAACTCACATTTTTCAAGGTTAATCTTGAGTTGAGCCTCCTTCAACTTCTTCAAGACTATCTCCATATGCTTGAGGTGTTCCTTGTTGGACCCGTTGAAGATCAAAATTTCATCAAGATACACAATAACAAATCTACTAATAAACTCAACTAAGACTTCATTCATGAGCCTTTGGAAGGTACTAGGTGCCTTGGTGAGGCCGAATAGCATCACCAACCACTCATATAGGCTTGCATTGGTTCTAAAGGTTGTCTTCCATTCATCTCCAGGTCTGATTCTGATCTGATGATAACCAGACTTCAAGTCCACCTTTGTGAAGTAGCTTGCACCTCCTAGATTGTCCAATAGGTCCTCAATCCTTGGCATGGGAAACCGGTACCTTATAGTAATCTTATTGATTTCTCTAGAGTCTGTGCACATTCTCCATTTGTCTCCCTTTTTAGGCACTAACATAGTAGGAACAACACATGGACTCAAACTCTTCTTGATAAACCCTTTGTCCAAGAGTTCTTGCACTTGTTTGGGGATCTCTTCATTTTGACTAGGTGTCATCTTATAGGCAGCTTTGTTTGGCAGATTGGCCCCTGGTATTAAGTCTATTTGATGATTCACATCTCTCACTGGTGGCAAAGAATCAGGCATGTCATCCCCTATCACTTCTACATATTGATTGAGTATACCTTTCACCTCTTGAGGTACTTCATTCATTGGATCTGCCTTAGCTTCATCTCTAGGCTTCAACACTATAGCATGGCCTTGATGACCTTCTTGTTTCAACACTTTGAGAAACTCTTTACCTCTCATCAACATCACACTTGAGCCTATTTTCTTTTCTTCCTTTGGATTAGCTAGTGGATCCATTTGGTACTTCTTCCCATTCTTGGTGATAAGATAGTTGTTCTTTTCTCCATCATGAGTAGCTCTCACATCATACTGCCATGGATAGCCCAACAACAAATGACAAGCATCCATAGGCAATATGTCACATAGCAATCTGTCCTTATACTCACCATTTCAAAATCCACCCATGCTTGTTCATCAACCAAGACATGCTGACCCCGGTTGAGCCATGATACCTTGTAAGGAGTGAGATGAGGTAATCTTTTCAGTTTGAGTTTGTCCACCATTTCAACCAAGACAATATTCTCAGTGGAACCTAAATCTACAATCACCTTACAAATCATCCCATGTGACCTACAAGTGGTCCTAAACAAACTTTTCCTCTGTGGTGGTTCTTGAGCTTGGGGTATCTTGAGCATTGTTCTCCACATCATCAAGTTTTCTCCATCTGTCATTGGCCCTGCCTTGCTAATTGAAGAAGTTACACTTTGAGTGTCCTCCTCTTGCAACAATTGAGTTCTTCTTTCCCCCATGTATGAGCTTATTGAGCTTGAGGCTTTTCCCAGGCACTTACTCATGGTATGCCTAGCTTGATTGCAATGATAACACCTACCGGTGAAGATGGTTTTTCCCCTTCCTAAGTTTCCAAACCTACCCCTAAAATTGCTCCTTCCTCTATAGGATCCTCTAAATTCTCTTCTCTGAGAGTCGCCATTTCCTTCTTGGCCTTGCTTCTCTTCATTTCTTGGTGATTGCTACCCTCTACCAAAGCTTCCTCTACCTCTGAAATTCTTACCTCCCCTATGTTTGTGATTTTGTTCACTCCTCCTTTTGATCTTCTCTTCTACTCTTAGGGCCAACTAAAAACACTTATGGACCATGTTTGGTGTAAGGATACTTATCTCATCTTGTATGTCCTATCTAAGGCCATTCATGTACTGGGCCAACTTCTCCACTTCATTCTCATGCTTCCTAGGCCTCAAACTGAGTTTGTCGAATTCCTCAGTGTATGCAATGACATCTAACTCCCTTTGTTTTAGATTTTGCAGTCTCTTATGGATTTGAACTTCACAATCCCCTAGAAGGAATTGTTCCTTAAGTCGGATCTTCATATGCTCCCATGAAGTTATCTTCTTCTTGCCTTCTTGTATCCTTTCTTCTTGCATCATATTCCACCAAACTAATGTTGATCCTCTCAATCTTAATTTGGCCACATTTACTCTTTTCTCTTCTGCTACCTCTTTGTAATTAAAATGATTATTGAGAGCCTCTATCCAATCTAGCAACTCTTCTCCATTGAGGTTTCCTCCATCGGTGTGTAATCCATCCAAGTTATCTTTGGAAATGGATTTGACTACATCCAAGAATAGTTTTTGGTCTTGAGGCATGGCTACTACTGTTGGTTCCTCTCCATCTTCCACTTCTTCATCAGTCTCATCACCCCATTCTATCTTAACCTCTCTGGTTCCTCTACTTCCTTCTGCATCCTTCAATCCTTCCATCATCTCTGCCACCAACTGCCAGATGGCTTCTGGAGTCATTGCCTTTGGAGGCATTGAACTTGCTTTGGATTCTTCACAATCTAACATAAACCAAATCTTTCAAAGAATGGCTCTGATACCACTCTGATGCAGAGAGTCTTGGAGCTTGGTTCAATACACCTTCTTGAGTGACTTGTCCTACTCAACCCTTCAACTACTCAAGTCCATCCATTAGCACTTAGTAGGGGTTATGCTAATGAGACCTCCCAGGTTTGAACCTCTTTAGCTTGCCTCCTAGGTATAGTGAATGGTTTTTGGACAATCAACTCCACCTCCTGAGGTTGCCACCTCAATCTCACACACTCCACTCCAGGGCTCCAACCACTCTTGCAAGGATCTCAACACACTACCACTTCCAATGGGATCCCAATGCATCTACCAGGTGTCTTTGAATAATTTTGAGGCTTTTGGGTCACCAAACCCATCGCTTGGGCTTCCTAACCTTTCTAGGTCTCTATCGACTCAAAATAGGCCTAATTGTATTAGCCCTCCCTTGGCGGTTTTAGGGTCTTAGTTTGTAAAATTTCCAAACAAGGATAAAAATAAATCATGTATTTGAGTACCCTTTTGGATGTTACAGATAATACTAGAAAAGTGCATCTGGGTTATCTATACAAGTGGGGTTTCCAATGCTGCACTATTTTGAAGGGTTTAGGCCTCATCGGGTGACTTGGAAAGATGGGTCTAAAAATCTTCACCATTCAAGAATCTATCTCCAAAAAATTTAGGAATCTTCAAGGGAACTCAGAGGTATTTCCATTCATGTGTCACTTGTTTCTGCACCAATCCCCATGTGCTCATAAATCACTCTTTTCTTGTTGTCCTAACTCACTTACTCTCAGCGGTGAGCCTAGGGATTCATTGTTTCTCCTCCTCAAGGACCTAAAAAACATAAAAACATATCCTAAATCTATGTACAAACCCTAACCCAACATTCTTAAGGATTTCAACAGGTTCCACCAAAGAATGCCTAGGTTAGAGCCATTTTCTTGCTCTTAAACCCTACTTGCAAGGGTTTTGCAACCTAGGACAATCAAACCTGTAAATCAAACTTAATGAAGACAAATACAATCAAAACTCATGAAAAACAATGATTTTACACCATCCATTCCATACTAGACTGTACAAGCAATGAAAACAAGTGAATAACTGTGAAACACCAATGAAAACAAGTTTGCTTCACAATCCAAAAACTTGCTCTTGCATTTCTAGATCTCCAACCTGTACAATGAAGTGAATTTTGGATTTTATGCTCTTGTCTTAGTTGGTTCAACCAACTTTTAATGCCTTCAACCAAACATGCTACTTTTGTAAGAAATTGCAAAATGTTGCTCAACAACTTTTTACATCTTTTGGCTCCAAGATGCAACTTTGCATTCTAATGCATTTTAAGACTCCTGAAGGTCCTCAAACACCCTAGAAGACCTAAAAACAACACAATTGACCCCTAATACATGAATACATTCATCTGGAGTACTTCACCTGTGAACTACCTAAGCATCTCACTTCTTAGGCTATCAGCGTCCTAAACACAATTGACTCAAACCAAAACTTGGACACCTCAACCATGGCTCTACTGAGTCCAAAATGGTTGGTCCATTATTACATCACAAAGATAACTCACAAAATTGAAAGAAAACAAAAATTTCATACTTGGAGTGTTAGGTGCCCTGCACCAGATAGGGGACAACTATCTCCAACATTGTCTGACATGTTGGATCAACTTGTGGAACACGATAAGTCTTTGTATTCTTCTCTTGGCTAGGCAGTTTGCCTTCTTTTGATGTACTTCTCCTTCTATTTTGAATAAAATTATTTCCCTCTTTATTGTCCTAAATGTGAACAACATCCATTTCCAATCTCAATTTTATTTTACGAGCATTTTTAAAAAATTGGGCATCGTGAAGACTTAAAATGGCCAATTTAAAAAAATAATTCAAATAGTAATTAATTTCTACTTAAATAACAAGATTTAAATTGCATTGGGAATTTCCTGTGCTCCCCTAATGATAATGAGGACACTCAAAAAGTAAAAGCGTAAGTGATGGGGGAGGAATGAGCAATTTACCACAACTTTATTTCCAAAAATAATCACAAAAAATTTACAAAATACCATAAGAGAAGAAGAATCCACACAACACAAGAAATATGTTATAAGATTGTAGACAAATCAAATTTGGAATTGTAAGCTACACCATGATTGCATAAAAAACATAAAAAATGATAAATGTAAATGCAAATCATACTATGATTCTTTTATGATTGAATGTCAATCCTCATGCAACGGTGCATTCAAATTCCAATCCTCGCATCAATCCTTTGTAGATTCAAATGCCAAACTTATGCTTTGAACTGCTCATAAACTTTGACAATTTAAAAAACAAAAATCAAAACATTTTGAATTTTAAAATTTCATTGAGAATCAACAAAGTTATTGTAGTTTTACTAGGACTGCAATTGCAATTTCAAGAATGCTTCAACAATCTCCATTCTTCCCAACCACAAGAAAGATAATTTCTCTAAAACCATGTTTAAAAATGGTAGAGAAATCAATATGGAAATTGTAAGCAACACCATGAATGCAATAAAAACATTAAAATGATAAATTTGATTTTTTCAACATAAATATTATATTGTTGCACATTGTCGTATAAAGCCATCAATTCTTGTACAAAACTAACTAAACTTATTTACGAGAATAACTCCCAAGAAACTAACACCTAATTATTTATTAAATCTAATTTTATTTGAACTAACAATTAACTAACATTATTTATCTATTTATCAATCTAGACTATCTATGATGTAATATTTTCCAATGCAATTCCCTTCATGTTCCTATACAATCTAATTCAAATCCCACTCCTTTCCATTAAAAATTGAGCTCATAATTTAAATTTAATATTTTTCTTAGAGAGGGTTTTTTAAAACAAAAATCCTCCAAAATTAACAATCAAGGAAAAGGCTCGAGTCTATTTCCCTTTTGAAACCATTTTCCTTTTCTTCATTTTCTAATTTTAAATTCAATTCAAATTGTACTCTAATCTATCTATCCCAAAGTGTGCCCTTCAATCATTTAAAATTTATTTTAAGCATTCTACCTCATTCTATTTCACAAATTAATTAATGATTGAATCTTATATGTACACGCACACGCACACGCCCACACACATACACACAAATATTTTATGAAAAATATAAAAAGAAATCATTTAAGTCCTATATTCATTGACATTTCACAACAAATATGAATTTGAGAATCACTATTGATTCATATCTAGATCATCTCAACTTAATTACAACATAAAGCATACTTGAATTGAGTATGATTGGGTATGACCAAAAAGAATAACCTAGTGTGAAACCTTCCATATAACCACCATTAGAGATTACTTAGGCCTATAGATCAAGTTGAGAAAAGCCATGTACTTGCACACTCAATACCCACATCAAGCATACTTGGATGTATATGATAATTGAAGCACAATATAACTCCCTAGGTAGAGAAATAACATGTAAAACATCATTAAGCATAAAAGAAGACACCCATACATACATATGTGCATAAGCCACTAAAGTAATAAAAGGCATAGTTAAAACATAAACATGAGCATAATAATAACTTATGTATTTTGCAAAATGCACCAAGATCCTAGTGCCAACATGAAATGATAAGATGAAAATACCTAAATCCAAGCTTAATAAGTCTAACAAAATGCAAACACAAGAGGCTCTACATATCTCAAATATTCATGAAAAAATATTTTGAATAACTTATCAAACTCAACATATTGTAGGATCCTAAAACTTGACAAGAATGAAAAATAAATGAGAATATTTGGTGATTCTATCCACCACAACATATATACAATTCTTTATCCTAAACCTTGGGAAGCCTTATGATGAAGTTCATGATAATAATCTTCATTTTTTACTTGGTATAGGTAAAGGTTGTATAGTAGACTTAATGGAAAAACATGATCCACCTTATTGAGATGACAGTTAATGCATTCACTAATGTGTTGGAGGGCTTCTCCCTTGAGCCCTCTCTTGAAAATCTACTTGACCTACTTATAAGTGAAATACCTTGGGTGACTAGCTAAGGATGTATCATAGTTAGCCCTCAAGACTTTATTGTTATTTTTTTATTCAGGTACTAAATAGATCCTATCTTATAAATTATGAGATCATCAACCACCTTATACCTATTGTATGTGGGAAAATGTGGTGACCAAAATGAATAAGTCAAATTCAAAAGACCCACACACGAATGAGACTCTTGTTGCAAGTATATGAACTAACTCAATTTGTTCAACTTCCCAAGGGGTGTCCTATTATTCTTTATTTCATAGGATCCCTAAAGTCAATGTTTTTCTCTCAGATCATTGAGAAATGATTTAGGAATGACAACTCCAAGAATGAGTGATATTTGATCTATATGCATGAATGCATTCTAAGATATATATGATGTGTTAAAACTATGATGATTAAGCTAGTATGAAGATAGTGATGTGATAAAGATATTGCTAAGTCATAATCATGATATACTAACATGGATTTACTATTGATATCAAAATGAAATGCTTTTAAATGTTTATGATGATGTTTTAACAAAGAGAGGCTAAAATGCTTAGTAAAATAGACTATAATGTAGATGCATGAAACTTGGATATTGAAAATGATGAATGGTAGCTCTATTTATAGGGAAAATAGGGCAATGGATGGTTACGATTGAATAATCTTAACAAGGGCTAGGATTGAAAGTTAATCAATCCATGTTTACAATTCTCACCAATGAAATGGTGACAATTGTCAACAAGAGGTTGTTTGAGAGGAGATGCTAGAAGCATTAAATGCTTGAGAAGACATGAAGGTTACCCAGGGAGGTAAGGGTTAAGGCCAGGTTAGGGTTATCCAATGGATAAAGCTCTTACCCAAGGGGTAAACTCTTTTGCAAGGCTTAATAGGATAACTAGGATCAAAGCCATAAGTGTTTGATGAGACCCTTGAGCCAAAAGGATGGTTAAGTTAGAGGAAAGTCTCTAACCAAAGGTCAAAGATGAGTTAATCATAAATGGTTATGTAAGAGCCTTTAATGGTTTGGAAGACTTTAGAGGTTAACCATTTGAAGGCACAAAGCCTTTAATGGTTATTGAAGACTTTGGAGGCTTTGAGAAGTGACTTCCCTTTGCTTAGGAATGTGACAATAATTAGGAGATGAATTAGGCTAAATTGGAAGTGATTAGAAGAATCTAGAAGGGGTTTAGGAGGCAAGTGGGAGATATAGGAAAATGCAAAGGGGGATTTTAATAAATAAATTAGATTTATTTATTTGCAAGGATGAGTTTAATTAAATGTAAATTTAATTAAAAAGGGAGAAAAGGGGAATTAATTAAATAAAGTGATTTATTTAATTAAAGGCTAAAAAAGGTTTAGGTGAATTTAATTATATAAATTGAGTAATTCATTTAATCAAAATAGATGAAAGTGAAGAAATTCATTAAATAAAATTTATTTAATAGGGGGAATGCGGTTAAAAATAATTATTAAATATTTATTTAGGAAAGTGGTCAGATTTATACGTCTACATTTTGCCCCTCTCTGAAGTGGCATGTGTGCACATGTTGATTCAAAGAAAAATTGGTGGATGTGCTGCCAAAATTTGATCTATATGATGTTGTGTGCCAAAGTTGTCGATATGATGCCCCAGATGTAGATTTGATGAACGATATTGATGATGCCCCATCGGGAGATGAATCAAGGATCTAGTGAAAATTTGTCAATTTGATAAGCGTTTTTGAATTAATTGCAATATGAGAATATTGACTGCGTTGTATGCACATTATTGATTCATCTCCCGAAAAAAATGATGTTGATGAGGTTAAAAATGAGAAAGTGGGAGTAAAATACATTCCCCACTTTTTAACCCTTGATTTTACCCTATTAAAAGGTAAAAAGTGACTTTGAAAAATCATTTGCACACTTGCTCTTTGTGATTGTGACATTTGAAGCTCTAACGACGATGCCGATTCCATACTCCTCGCACCGATTTGAGCGCGTCAGGCGATACCGGAGACCTACCGTGTATGGCCCACCAATAAGTGGCCAAAATCCATCTTCATTTTTATTAATTTTATTTATTTTCGTCACGTTTTTCAATTTTGGGTCGGATTTTATTGGTTTAGCGCGTAGGGTAGGTTGTCTAGTGCATACAATAGGAGTTTTAGCACGTATCAAACCCTAGGTAGGTTTAGCGTCTTAGTGCTATATTGCAGCGCGGTTAGGGGGTAGGTTGGTGTGTAGAGTGGTTTTAGCACATAGGGTATGCATAGTAGCACAATGGATAGGTCAGTTAGCACATAAGATAGCTTAGCCTGTTGGGTAAATAGGGTAGCGCAATGGGCAAACTAGTTAGCGCGTAGGATAGGTGTAGTGCATTGAGTGCACTTTATAGCACATTTCTAGAAAATTTTAGCGCATATGTGGCAACTTAGCACTTTGGAGCCCTGATTTAGCGTGTGGGGTCCAAAGTTGGAGAAAAAGTGTTGTGAAAAATGCATCATGAGTCAAATGAATTGGATAGGTTGCGTAGATGTCGATATGGGTTTGTCGATTGGTCTGATATGGTTCATGATACGATGTGAGTCCTGTTTGGTGATGATGTTTGATTCTGATATGTTGTTGGATTACGATATGAGTCTGTAGTCGATATGGATCTTGTTTCGATATGAGTTAATGTTGTCGATATGGGTCTTGATTTCAATATGGATTTTGAGTTGATTTGAGTCTTGATTTCAATTTCAATATGGGTCCTTGATTTTTGATATGGGTCTTGATTTCGATATGGGTCTAATTTCGATATGGGTCTTGATTTTCGATATGAGTTTTGATTTCGTTATGGGTCTTGATTTTCGATATGGGTCTAATTTTGATATGGGTCTGATTTCGATATGGATTTGATTTCGTTATGGGTCTTGATTTTGATATGGGTCTGCTTTTTGATATGGATCTTTGATTTTCATTTCGATATGGGTTTGGTTTCGATATGAGTCTTGATTTTTGATATGAGTTTTGATTTCGATATGGGTTTGATTTCGATATGGGTCCTTGATTTTTTATTTTGATATGGGTCTGATTTCGATATGTAGTGGGGTATTATGCAGTTGATTCAAGGAGAAATCATCATGTTCAAAAAAATATATGTTGTGTGGCACAGTCATATGGGCCACCATGGCTTGGAATCGATCGATATCTAGATTATTTGGAATGGTTGTTTCGATAAGTGATTGTTCCAAGATATCCTTGTGTTTTGGCGAAAGTTTGAGTAAATCAAGTATAGATATCTGAGCGGGTGTTCTCCGTAGTTGGTCGACCAAGTTATAGTGAGTTTTGGGGAGATTTGTTGATGTTGATGTGTTCCCTTTTAAGACATATTTCTGCGCTCTTGTGATCACATTTATCGATGCATGTTCTTGCTTGTCTTTGATTTTTATGACATTTACTTGATTTTCATATGTCAATATGTGATTGATGGTGTTTTCATATTTGTGATTAATACGAGCTCCTTTGGTATTGTTGGACGTTGACGCTCCTCCTTTGTTGTAATTGGGAAGAGGATTTTTGAAAGCTTCATGGTCATTATTGGTTTTATGACCATTGATCATTAATTCGCCCTTGTCTATCATGTCTTGAACTATTTTCTTCAACCTCATGCAATCATTTGTGTTATGCCCTTTGTTTCGATGAAAATCACAATAATATGTCATTCCACCAAGGTGGTTTGACTTGGGGTTCAAAGTTTCTTGTGGCTGACAATGTGATGATTTTATTTGCCAATAGCTCTTGAAATGTTGATTCTAAGGTTTGTCCTAATGGCGTGTATATTCGCCGATACAGGAAAGTATTAGTGTTGCCCTTTTGGTTTGTATTGTTCCCTTGGTTGTTGTTGTTGTTGCCTTGGTAATTTTGTTGTTTGACATTGAAGCTCCTTGGTTGGTATTTCGTTGACGAGTGTTAGTGCCTTGATTAGACTTTTTTGATCATTATTAGATGGTGGGTTGCCTGATAAAGTCAACACTGGTTGTTTGGACTTTACATTGTTGGCATCGATTACCCCATCATTAACAATGTTTTTGTTCCTCGTCCAAAATCTGGACTTGTCTGAATTTTTGTTATTGTTTTGATTGTTAAAAGTGTTATTGTTTGACGAATTAACACCTTCCTTAAAGAACTTCAATGTTAATTTCTTGATGGAAGCTTCCTCTACTTGGATACTATTTTCTATCAATTTTGTAAAATATGGTATGCATTGTAGTTTGAGTTGATAACTCATCTCACTATTTAGATTGTCTATGAAGATTTCCATCTTTTCCTTTTCAACCACATCTCGTGGATTGTTACTACTTATTATAGTTGCCATTAGTTTTATATCCAAAGTCATTCTATATACTCTAGTCAGTTACTACTACCAAAATATTCAGTCGGTATGCACAGAGCAATAGGTTATAGAAGAAAGTAGTCACAGAGCCTAGTATTCACCGAGCTGTCTACCGAGTAACATTCCATGTCTACCGAGCAGAAACAATGATACACCGAGTTGATATACACCGAGTGAAACGTGTTACCAGATTCATTGAATCTAGACACACATGGGAAAACATGTTACAAGATCAAGGAATAAAGAACCATTATCACATTGGAAATTGCACTTAAAGATTGTGTATGATTTTGAGGTCATCTAACCAATGAAATATTTTGTATAGTTATTCATTCGATAAATCATGTTTGTAAGATCGAAGCAATGAACCTAATCACCAACATAAGATATCTATTTATACAGCATGGATTGAGATCAGATAGAGATATAGAGGTGTATGAAGCAAGACATGTGTGATACATAAGAAAGCACTGAGTGTTATGACTGTTACAGAGACACAGAGGTCACCAAGAAGGATTTTAGAGAACAGTCAAAGAACAGAGTAAATAGAAGGGTTTACCGAGTTATTCTATGGGTTACCGAGGTATGCTATAAGCAAGGTAATCTCATTTTGAGCACATAGAATCTGCTATAACATTCCAGATGTAAAGTTGCAGATATTTGTAAAGATTTTATTGTAATATTTTGAAGTTGTAAGAGAAACCTTTAACAGGGTAAAAGACTCTAACAAAGTCTATAAATTGTAAAGCCTTTAACCAGGTGCAACATTTATAATAAGTGTTGTAAAATCCTTTAGCAAGGTAGATCTAATGATCTTGATACTCCTAATAGGGTAAGCTATCAGAAATAGTTGAACATGTAGTTCTAACCGAGCAACCTTTATTATTGCAGTAGTGAAATTGTGGGTGCCATCCCCACCGCAGTTTTTATCTCTAACCAAGAGTTTCTGCGTAACCAAAATATATGTGTTATGGAGTGAATCATGTATGATTGTTATTTATTTGTTTTAACTTGATGTTATGTTATAGTAATTTGTGGTTTATGCATAAAAGTGAAGATATTGTTGATAAAAGGATTTGAAGTACTGATTCACCCCTCCCCTCTTAGTACATTAGCTTTCCATATTGGGCCTAACAATTGGTATCAGAGCTTGAATCTTGGAAAAGGGTTTAACAGCCTAAAGAGAAAGATCTTATTAATGGAAGGCTATAAAGAATCTTGAAAAATTATGTATCTACAAGAAGAGTTGGATCATGCTAATCAAGTGATTTCAGACATGCAAAAAATGCAAAAATCATTGAAAGTTGGAAGGAGATTATCTAATGATTTGCAGAACTCTCAAGAGTTAGTGGATCAAATTGAAACATCATCTGAGAACAGTATATCTGAAGAGACTGAAGAGATGATTGAAGAACTAAAGGAGAAGAACAAAGCACTGACTGATCAGCTAAAAGCAATGAAAAGAGGACATGAACATTTCAGCACACAAATGACTGATAATCTTGATGCATTGAGGATAGCTGAAGATAAAGAGATCTAGAAAGAAAAAAACAACATCTTGAAGCATTAGTATATGAAAAGAATGATGAAATCACAAGGTTGACTGGGATTCAACAGAATCTGTCAGATCAATTGGGCTATGCACATCATGAAGCAAATCTAAAAGATGATGAGAATCAAGCATTGAAACTTGAAGTATCAAGGTTGACCAGTGAACTTGAAACAAAAAAGAAATCCAAGGAAACATTGAAAAAGAGTTATGAAGCATCAAAGATGTTGGATGAGAAACTGAATACAAGAAGACCCAACAAGGAAGTAGGACTCGGTTACAAAGGAAAAGACTCTACCGAGAAGGGAATTCATACAACCGAGAAAGGAGAATCATCAAAGCAAGCTGGAAATAAGAAGAGTATCAAAGGAAAGAATCCTGTTTGCAACTACTGTGGAAAACAAGGTCACACTACTAACATGTGCCAAATCAGAAAAGGTAAGCAATCGAATGTCACTAGGTCTAATGGTTATTGTCACAATTGCAACAAATATGGTCACACATCTAACCAATGTAGGACAAAGTCTACTAGCAATTATCAGAAGGCAAAATTCAAAGGGTTTTGTAAAAACTGCAATAGATATGGAAATAGTACTAAGGAGTGTTGGTTTAAGCAGAAAAACTATATGTGCTCTACACACCGAGCAAATACTAGAGGCTACCGAACTCACACAGATCCTTACTGACAGTATTATGTCGTACCATGGGATTACAATACAAGGATATGGTGTGAATGTTGTGGAAGATATGGACATATAAGTGCCAACTGCTTTATAAGGTTTAGAATGAACAACCGAAGATCATGGAGAAATCCTGGTATGGCATGTTTTCATTGTCACAAAGTTGGACACTTGGCTAGAGATTGCAGAGATCAACTTGGAGGAGACACGGAGGAAATAAAAGAAAAATTACAGATGATTTGGAAAAAGAAGGAAATTGTGTCAAATGAAGAAAGAACCTTATCTACTGAGCTAGGTGCACCTATTCCAAATTAATCGGTAAAGGTATGAAGGGACTGCATTCTCTCAAAGGTCAAATCTTAATAGTTCCTATTTCATTTTGTACTTAATTCAAAATCTACATAATTAAAGATGCATTAGAAAAATTAAAATGTTATCAAAGTCTTTTGGAAGCCTGTCAAGTCGGTAAATGCAAGAAGTCTGGCTACTCGGTAAAAGTATAAAAAGAAGTAGTGGTACCGAGTGCATTTAATATTTTCTGACCTAACTACACAAAGCCTGATGAGGTACAATGAATACTTAAAGCTATTGCGTGATCATTTTTCACTCACCAAGTTTTCAAGAAAGCAGAGCAAAGTGAATCAAAGGTGATCAAACCTCCTCCAAAGCAAATTCAAAGGTATTTATATCAATCACAACGCATTGTCAAAATAGTTTACAGATCATATCAAGTTGTTATTATTTGCTAAATAGAAAGCGTTTGCCATTTGAAAGTCTTCAAACCTTAAGGATCTTTTGTTAGTATTTATCTGAAATCTGCAATGGCACCTAAGATCCAGAAGCCCATTGTTGTTGAGAACATTGAAAAGCCCTCACTGAAATACTCTTTAACTCCCAAAATTGCATCTGAACCGGATGACAAAACTGCATTTTCACTCATTTCGGGTAGAGTTTTATTAGTCGAGGATGTGAGATTCTTCACTAAGTGTCGAGTTGAGGACTAGGTCATGTTGAGATCAAAGACACATATGATGAATTGTGTACCGATGGTAAAATGGATAGCAAATATGAACACATCAAAATCAAGGGATTGACTGAAGCCCTAACCTATCCCCATGTCTTCAAACCCGAATGGGTCAAGTTTGTTCTGAGTAAAGTTCATGATGACTTCATGTGGCTAGAAGAGCAACCGTTTAAGATCACCAAGGAAATCATTCATTTGATCACCGACTACCCTATTTATGATCATGCCCAAGCTCAGAAAATGATATCACAGAAGGAATTGATCAGTTTAACCGGAGTAGAATCTGATTGCAAGGGACTGAAATTGAACAATGTCACTGATGAAGAGCTAAAGTTTGCCATTAGAGTAATAGGTTATTGTTTCTTCCAATCAGCAAGGGAAAATAGTGTACCCTATGCAGTAGTCGACTTAGCATATAAAATTGTGAAGAAAGACATGAAAATTGATTTATGTGAGGTATTGTTGAAAAACCTGTTTGAGAATCTCAATACCATAAGGAAGCCAAAGAAGAACAATTCGGCTAATACACTAAAATTTGGATCACTTCTGGTATGCATGTTTTTCTATTTTGAGAAATTCTTTCCATTAGTCAGTAAAGTTGTTTGGGAGCTACACCGACCAATCACCCATCAAATCAATGACTTCATCAAGAAGCTAGGTGATAATTTTAATGATATTATGGATGATTATTTCATCAAGTTTCAGGAGAAGATGCATAACAGATATAGAATTCCACCCAAGTTAGTAGATAGATACAAGGATGTCATATGTTTTGAAGTGGACACTGATTACTGCTATGTTAATGTTGTGGAACCGAGAACTCAATCTTTGCCACCTATGGGTTATGAGATTGATTTTGATATCACACAACAACAGATAGATGTTTTTCTTACATTACCAAGGCATGCTACCGAGCTGAGGTATGGAACATATGAAGAAGTGAAGGAAAATGTAAAAATGAGCATTGTAGTGCCCAAGGCTACAAGGAAGGCAACAAAAATGATCAAGGTATTAACGGAAAAATTTGGAGAAGGTTCTTCCTCCACACTTGTCAAGGGTACCCTAGCCATCATCGAAGAGGAATCTGAAGCCCAAGAGGCAGCTATAACACTGAGCACCGAATTGCCTAAAGGGAAAGTTTTGAAAAGAAAGAAACAGGATACATCAAAAGTATCACAGACTCCTCCAGCAAAGTGACCTAACACAAGAGCATCTGCAGCATCACCGAGTAAGAAACCAAAGAATGTGGCCGCACCCAAGGTAACAAAAACTTACAAGAAATCTACTCGGAGACTCATTTTGACTAAAGAGTCTAGTGACACTGAATCTGAAGACAAAAACAAATTTCAGATTGTCAAGAGTACAAAGGTAAATGTACATAGTGTTGAAATTTTTTGTGCTAATCTGAAGCAATATGGTGGATTTGGATCATTCAGATATGTAAAATATGAGTCTAGGTCTGGTGATGAAAAGAGACAAATAGAAGAGGCTGTCATCTGCACACTATTGAAATTTCGATTGGTCCCATTGGAAGTATGTAAATCTCTTCCAAATGAATTATATTTGCATATTGACAATAGGTGGAAGTATGCCATGGACTTAGAGAAACATATGAGAGAAAGAAGTCTGGTACATCTTTTCCCAGACATGTCAGTAGATGAGATCACCGAACATTTGAAAAACTACCACACAAAATTCCTAGTCAAGCAAAGAGCCTTGAAATTGATGAATGGCCTTTACTTGGATGTAGAGAATGAGACCAAAGAAAAATGGCAGGAAATCTTTCGAATCAAGAATGCTGGTGAGCAAGCTGAAGTTGAAATAGTTGATGTCACCGAGCAAGATCCTGATATCACCGAGCAAGACCCTACTGCCACTATACAAGTTGATGAGGATATCATGGACACCAAGGCACCAGAACAAGAAATGATAGAAGGGAATGCTTATGCCCAACTTGTATCCAAGTGAATTAGTTTTGGAACAAGTTCAACCCTATCCTCTTGTCAATCAGCCTATTTCAACCGAGGTCCCTCAGGATATGGAACAAGGCACAGAAGGTCACAAGTCAACAACAGGAGAAGGTACTTCTCAAGAACAAACCTCTCAAGCTCCCTCTAGCACTGAAAATGTTACAACCGAGACACCAAGCTCAGAGACACCAAATGACACTACAAAGGCTAAAGAAACCGACCAAAGTGTTGCCTCTACCAAGCAACCTACCAAGGGTCACCAAGCCTCACAAGCCATTGTTTTAGTTCAACCGATGAAAGGTAAAGAAAAGACAATGAAAAAACATAGTTTCAAATTAGATTTGTCAAAACCAATAGTGTTGCCCAATGTTGATATATCCAAATTAAAAGGGCAAGCACTCATTGAATTCGATGAACTATGCAAAGCCAAAGCCAAACAAGAGAAGCAAATGGCTATTCAAAAGAAAAATAAAGTGCTTCAAAAGGTGAAAGCACTCTTAACTGATATGCTACCTGAAGCAACCGTGACAAAAGATGTTGCCATCCACATTCAACTGGATGAACTCCTAACCAAGATAGAGACATCTGGAGTAGATGCATCTGAATATTTGAGCAAGTTAAAGGACAAGGAGCTCACTACTAAAATGATTGAAGAGGTACATAAAGCTATTGCTATTGGCAAAGTTAAACTTGTCAAGTTTATTGCTGAGTTGACCCCTCAAATCAAGAACATTCTTTATTTATTTCAGAAACTCTGTACATTTTCTTTATTCATTAAAGATATCAAAAATAAAACTGAAGCGATTGAGAAAGAGATCACCGATCTCTCAAATAAGTTGACCACTGAGCCAAATTCCATTCAGAATTTTTATGCAAAGTTACAAAATCTCATGGCTCAACAATTGGAACTCGGGAATGAAGAGCACAAGATAAGGATGGACATAATGACACTTCAAACATTATTCATTCCTCATCTTTCATCCGTCCAGGAACAAATCAACAAAGCTATCTCCCTATCCACTCAGCAAGAGGGAAGCACCTTAGATGGACTAATTTCACTGTTAGCTGACATTACAACTTAGAATTCACTTATGGACAATGTTAAGGATGCCCTCTCTGCCGCTCTCACCGATGCCCGAATGAAGTACAAATCCATTTTTGACTAGTTGCCCCCACCGAATGGTAACTAAGTTTTGATGTTTGTCAAAAAGGGGGAGTGAGTATCGTATCAAAGTATACAGGGGAATGTAGTATACAGGGGGAGTATACCAAGTAGAACAAAAGTATTCATATGCACAGTTAATTTTGACAAGAAGAGCAGTGAACCAACCAGTACACTGAGTAGTGATCACCAAACAGAACCCAATATAGAATATTGATCACCGAGCATGCAAAATCAGATTTTTGTACAGTTGACTGATAAGGGGAGTATATCTTAATATAGTATTTCATTGACAAAAGTATATGCTGTCAGTTTTGTCAAAATTTTGTAAGTATATAGATTTTTGAGTTATGACTTTGAAAGTAGTTTTGTCAAACATCTCAACTAATGTCAAAAGGGGAGATTGTTACTACTTATTATAGTTGCCATTAGTTTTATATCCAAAGTCATTCTATATACTCTAGTCGGTTACTACTACTGAAACATTTAGTCGGTATGCACAGAGCAGTCGATTATAGAAGAAAGTAGTCATAGAGCCCAGTATTCACCGAGTTGTCTATCGAGTAACATTCCATGTCTACCGAGCAGAAACAATGATACACCGAGTTGATATACACCAAGTGAAACATGTTACCAGATTCATTGAATCTAGACACACATGGGAAAATGTGTTACAAGATCAAGGAATAAAGAACCATTATCACATTAGAAATTGCACTTAAAGATTGTGTATGATTTTGAGGTCATCTAACCAATGAAATATTTTGTATAGTTATTCATTCGATAATCATGTTTGTAAGATTTAAACAATGAACCTGATCACTAAAATAAGATATCTATTTATACAGCATGGATTGAGATCAGATAGAGATATAGAGGTGTATGAAGCAAGACATGTGTGATACATAAGAAAGCACTGAGTGTTATGACTGTTACAGAGACATAGAGGTCACCGAGAAGGATTTCAGAGAACAATCAAAGAACAGAGTAAACAAAAGGGTTTACCGAGTTATTCTATGGGTTACCGAGGTATGCTATAAGCAAGGTAATCTCATTTTGAGCACATAGAATCTGCTATAACATTCCAGATGTAAAGTTGCAGATATTTGTAAAGATTTTATTGTAATATTTTGAAGTTGTAAGAGAAACCTTTAACAGGGTAAAAGACTCTAACAAAGTCTATAAATTGTAAAGCCTTTAACCAGGTGCAACATTTAGAATAAGTGTTGTAAAATCCTTTAGCAAGGTAGATCTAATATTCTTGATACTCCTAATAGGGTAAGCTATTAGAAATAGCTAAACATGTAGCTCTAATCGAGCAACCTTTATTATTGCAGTAGTGAAGTTGTGGGTGCCATCCCCATCGCAATTTTTCTCTCTAACCAAGAGTTTCTGCGTAACCAAAATATATGTGTTATGGAGTGAATCATGTATGATTGTTATTTATTTGTTTTAACTTTATGTTATGTTACAACAGTTTGTGGTTTATGCATAATAGTGAAGATATTGTTGATAAAAGGATTTGAAGTACTGATTCACCCCTCACCTCTCAGTACATTAGCTTTCCATATTGGGCCTAATAGTGGATATCTTGAGACCATGTGCCTCCATCATTGTAGAAACACCATGAATATTTCATTGTTCTTTTGTTTCATGTTACACACATCTAGCATGGTGATTGCGTGTTGGATGTTATAGGAGTATTGTGTTATGAATTTGTTTACCAACTCATCAAATGATTTGATGGGAGGTGTAAGCTTTGACAACCACTCCATTGTTTGCCCTCCCAAACTTCTTGGGAATAATCTCATTAAGTATGTGTCATTGTGAGAACACTCTAAGCTCATGGTACGAAATTCACGAACATGATCACAGGGATCACTCTTACCATCGTATTTGTCATACTTTGGTATATCTGAATTTGGGGGAAAAAGTACCATGTTCAATCTCCTATCAAAAGGATAAGGACAAATTTCGCCCAAGGAGTATCGTATCGTGGTTCCTTGTTGCATGTCTTACATTTGTCTTTGAATTGTTTGGAGTTGTTGTGTAAGAGTAGCCATGGGTGCATTTATCCTTCAATGGGGAGCTTCCCCTCGTTCATTAAGATTGTCTCGATTATGGGCATGGTCTTGTTCATGAGTGTTGTCTTGTTCATGGGTGTGATCTTGGTTGTGTAATTTTTCTTGATCATGTGCCTCTTCTTCTCTTTGTTATTCTTGATCGGGATAGTTTCTTGCTCTTGTTCTTGAAATTATCTCATCTATATTCCTTACGTTTTCCAGTGTCGAAATCCTCAAGAATGTTCATCACTTTACTAGTTAGCATGAGTAGATATTTTTCCCTATCTTCTTCTATAAGTCTTTCTACGAGTTTTTGGAAAGACGCATTCTCTTGACATTCTTGGAGAAGTTTTTCGGTAATCTTTGTTTCTCCCATATTTACATATTCATCAAAAGGATTGGATAGTCTACGACCCATACTTGATTCGGGTTGTGATTCCCTCTTTTTGATTCTCTGAGATCGAGTGACAACGGGCATTAATATATCTCTACCATAATGAATTCTTCTTTTTCTATTGGGGTTCTTGGTGGAGTTGGTGGCTCAGGTTGAGCTTTGTTGTAAGTGATAAGAAACTTTGGGAACAAAGCGGGGTTAATCCTTCCTCCACTATTAAGGTGTTGGTTGAATACTGCTTTCTAAATGTAATCCCTACTTCTCAAAGACTCTTTGTCAAATTCATTTTTTTTCCTTGGATATATAACCACATATGACACAAGAATGTGTGATGCGATGCAAAGAGTTGACGGTTGATATAGAGAAATTTATTCCTTTTTATAAGTGCCTTAGAACTAGGTTGTCTCTTCTTCAACTTAGTCTTTTGATGAAGACTTCTTCTTCTCAAAATATGAGGAGTGGTCATACACAAATGATCAATGTTTGATGTTGATGTTTGGATATGGATGCTTCGTTTGGAAACTCAAGTTTACTTTATCAAGTAGAGGTTTAGTTTGATTCGCCTCCACGACAAAGTGTGTCAAATGATATGAGTCAAGTTTCCTGATGTAGAGACTTAATTTGACAACTTGAGGACCTAACTTGGTATTGTTTTTGTAGTCACATAAATCTGTCCACTTAATTAAATGAATACTTAGTATTTATTTGATTATTTAACCATCAATTAATAATTAATTAAATTAATATTTAATTAATTCATCTTAACCCTCTTCTCCTATTAATTAAATAAATTATTCAATTTATTTGATTTAATTCACTTAACCAAATTCATACCATTAATTAAATAAATAAATCATATTTGTTTAATTAAATCTTCTCTCACATTTAAATAAATTAATATTTATTTAAATCCCCCAAAATCCCACCTCTCACATTTAAATAAATTAATATTTATTTAAATCCCCCAAAATCCCACCTCTCATATTTAAATAAATAAATCATTTATTTAAATCACCTTTATCCTCCACCCACTTGTATTTTCCTACAAAAGCAAGTTGCACAATTATTTTAAATAAATAATTTATTTAAATCACCTTTATCCTCCACCCACTTGTATTTTCCTACAAAAGCAAGTTGCACAACTATTTTAAATAAATTATTTATTTAAAATCCTATTTATCCTCACCCACTTCAAACCTTTAATGGTTTCCCTTAAAGTATTCAAACTTGATGGCTTTAAAGTCTTCAAACTTGATGGCTTCCTTCTATAGTCTTCTTAAGACTTTAATGGTTTTCCTTAAAGTCTTCAAGCCTTTAATGGTTCCCCTCAAAGTCTTCAAGCATTTTAATGCTTTATCTTCCTTTTTCTCATTTAAATAAATTAATATTTATTTGAATATTTATCCAAATACAACTTGCACACATTTATTGAAATAAATGAATTTTTATTTTAATAAAATCCTATTTTCCCTCACCCACCAAATCCACTTGCAAAATCTAATCCCCTTCTAGATTCTTCTAACCCCTTCCTAATTAACTTAATCCATCCCCTAATTATTATCACATTCATAAGCAAAATGGAGTCACTTCTCAAATGGCCCAAAGTCTTGGATAACCATTGAAGGTTTTCAACCTTCAACCACCAAATGGCTCAAAGTCTTTGATAACCATTGAAGGCTTCCAACTTTCAACCACTTAATCCACAAAGTCTTCAAAAACCATTAATGGTTAACCCAAACCCTCCCACATGGTTAAAACATTTGTTTTGACTCAACCTCTACTCAACCCAAGGGTCTCATCAAGCATTTAATGCTTTGACCATGATTATCTCTTAATCATTTGCACAAAGGTTTATCCTTGCATTAACTCCTAATCCAGTGGGTAATCCTAATTTAGACTTGACCCTTACCTTCTAGATAACCATGAGGTCTTCTCAGGCCTTTAATGCCTCCAACCTCTTCTTTCAACCCAATCTTATGTTGACATTTGTCACCATTTCATTGGTGCCAATTGTGCACATGGATCCCCAACTTTCAAGCTTGACCCTTGATTAAACCTTTCAATCCTGGCCATCCATTGCTCCATTTTTCCTATAAATAGAGCCCATTCCTTCATAATCCAGATCCTGAAAACTTGTAAGCATTTAGACTATAGCCATTTTAGAGAGCATTTAGCATAGCATAACTAAATCTTGTCTTTTTGGTAAAATCAATCATTTTAGCATTAAAAATAGCTTTTCATTTCATGTTTGGAGCTATTCTACAAATCTCAATCCTCCATAAGCATCCATAGTGCAAAAAGCTGCTGAGAGCTACACTATTTTGGAACTTGGAGAGGAGAGGAACAAGGGAGAAGGAGCTAATATCATGCTAAGAGATAGTTGGAGATATCTCATTGTCTTTACTTCTTTAGTTAGATTCATTAGCATGTTTTTAGTGTCTCCTTTGGAATGCCTTCATATGTTTTAGTTTTTGATTGACTAACGCTAATGCTTTGTGTGTTTTTGGTGTTCTTTGATCTTAAACTAACCTTGTGCCATTTAGGAGGGCATCATTTGGTGAACCCGACGTGAATCGAACACGCAACCTTCTGATCTTTTTTTTTTTGAAATTAAGATTTTGCTTGTTGAAATTGCCACACAGGTCGCGCTTCGGCGCTATTGAACGTGTTTTAGCACTTTTGCAACAATTTCTTTTAGCGCTATTGACCCTAAGATAGCGCTATTGAAAAGGTTTCAGCGCTATTGTCACAGTTTCAGCGCTATTGTCACAGTTTCAGCGCTATTGACACACTTCCGGCACGTTTGTCTTCTCGGGTTTTTGTTTTCTTTAAGTGCTACGGTGTTAATTAGCGCTTCTGCCACAGCAGACTAGCGCTATTGTATGAATCAGCGCTTCTGCAAAAACACAGAATAGCGCTATTGCGACAGAGTGTCGCCCAAATTCACTTTGTAACCAAAAAAAATCAAAACTTAGGCTTGTGGAAGCCCCCCCCTTGAGCATTGGTTTTTATTGACTTGTTTTTTTTTGAGCAGGTTAACAACACAACAAAAATCACAAAAAAAAATTTCATTTAGTGCTTAAAAAGAACTTAAAACCACAAAAAAACAGTTTTTCATTGTTTTCTAGTTAGGCCTCATTTTCTTTGGTGCTTAAAATTAACAACACAAAATTTGATTTCATTGCATCAATTGGGACCTAAAATTTACAATCCACATTTCAAAAATTTGGTGCAAATAAAACTGACAAACCACTTGTTTTTGATTTATTTTTGGCAAACAAATTTTCCTTCACGCAAACGTGCTTTTCATTGAGTTGACTAGGATTTCCAAATTCTAGATTACAAAACATATTGCTTCAAAGATAAAAAGAACACCATGGTTGTTGGAGCAACATCTCCAAATAGTTAGATCATCTTTGCAAATGCTGGATTAAAAAGAACAAGTGAATTTGGTGTTTGGCACGCTTGTGCACAAAAGTCAGTCGAGTGGACCTACTTCTAACACACTATCCTCTCCCTTGGCTCTCATGGTCCTAGGTGCAAGAGAAAAGTGTTAGTAACACTCAAATTTTATCTTTTTAAGAGAGGCCTGCCAAGGGATCGATACTCTTGGGAATGACCTCGAGCAGTAAATCCTTCGAGCCGCTATAGAAATCAGGTGAGAGCGAAAGCTGTAGCCTTGGGTATAGCTGTTCCTACAGTGTAACTGGCCGAAAGGACAAATGGGCCCCACCACCAGTTACAAGGCTCTTAAGTGAGTCACTGCAGAATGAACTTATGTCCAAAAACATCGAACATGACTAAACACCTTTAAGTAGTAGCCCACCTGTTCTATTGATTGAGGATATTTGAGGTATAATTTAGTGCAAGAGCATAGATGGTTTTGCTCCCAAGATACTCACCATACATATTTCCTTGAGTAGAAACATAGCTTTTTGAAAGGTCACTTGTGGCTTGATAAAAGTGGTGACTCCCCCATCATAGGGATCATCTATTTGTTATGCTCGTGCAAGACTTAGTCTATCACATCCTTACCTGCCACGGCGGGATTCATAAGGTATGTAGTACCAAAGTCGAAGAAATATCAAGATGTGGGCTAAATTTATCACAACTGGCCATTTGACCATAGGGATAAAAAGTGTTTGAAGTGTGTTCGTTTTAAAGACCAAGTGCAAATTGAGCCGACTTCAGGCTTTGGAAATACACCTTAAAATAAATCTAAAGGAAGGGTCAAAAACAAGTCCAAGGATTGGGTTGATCTAGACCCATACTCATTTGTGCCTTTGAGGCAACATTTTGTGTTTGTGTGCTTGCTTTGTTTTCTTGTCAAAGAAAAATCAAAAAATCAATCCCAAAAACAAAGTATTCATCCAACATCTGTCAACACAAACAAAAATACCAAAAACAAAGGGGAAACAACACAGAGTCACAACTTTTATGACCATTCTTCACATCTTGCGAAAGAAGAAGTGTCATCAGAATATCAACTTGAAAAGGAGACCATTGAGCTCAAAGGCTTTAATCAAAAGGAGGAAATTCTTCTATATCAATCGACAAATCTTTGTCTCCCATAGAGTCTTTCTACATCGCATGCGTCTATACCTTCAAGGTAAAACAAACGAATTTGATTCTGAATCATTAAACCGCAGAGCTTTTATGCAATATAGAGCTCTGAGTTATCACAAAAATAAAGGAGGAAAGATTAATCCCAACTTCTTCCCAAACATCTGTATCACCTACAACACACCTCGAGAAGTGCCACCAACGCCTGAAAGGGAAGAAAAAGAGTTTGTCCCATTTGTGACACAAAGTTTTTATTGAAGTTGAAAACATTTTCATCCATCATCTCACTCATACATCATCACTTCATCATCAATCCATCCCGAAACTCTCAAAACATTAAGAGGTTCTTGTCCCAAGATTCCTTTTTAGATATTGCTTGAAATCAAACACATCACATCACTTTTTAGATTGTTTCTACATCTAGGATAAGCTCATCCTAAGAGACACATCTACGCAGGTTAAAACTAGTTCATGAATGAATCCTCTCATTGCTAGGTAGTCCAATCTGTAACACATCTCAAATTTCTCTACACCTTATCACATCAAATCTTATCAAAACAAACAAGCAATTCAAAGAAGGAATTTCGGTTACGTTTACCTTAAAGTGCTAGAGATCCCCATACAACACAAATCACCAATCATCAATCTTTCATTTCATCACCAACTCATCATCATCTTCAATCAACTTCAAAACAAACTTGCAAACAAAATGGCTCAAACCCGATCACGATCAAGGCAGCGAGAAATAGAAATTGAGGAAGAAGAGGACAACCTCAATGAATTTCAAGAAGCACTTGGAGGAAATGTGAATGACGAAAACCCAAGTACTCCCACTCCTTCAACAATCGAAAGGGTTCAGCATAACCCTCATTTTAACAGATTATTTGATGAAATACTAAGGAGCAATGCGGATACTCACTTTTTAAGACTCGCTCAAGAAGGAGCCAAACTCCCCTCTGACTTTGATCTTGCCCAATTAAGACAAGCATCAGAAAGACAAAGTCGCCATGAGGAGGAAAGAGGTAGAAATCACATCAGATATAACATTCCTCGAGGTAATCCACCACCTCCTCCTCCAAATGAAATGGAGATGTTGCGGCAACAAGTCGAGAATCTCGCCCAACAACTTCATAGTGGTGTTAAGACCAATCAATTCTCACTTAACGACATCTGTCCCTATCCGTTTGATAGGAATCTTTATATGCCACCCTTTCCACGAGGATTCGAAACACCCAAATTTGAAAAATATAGAGGAAAGGGGGATCCCCGTGATCATGTCCGAGAATTTCATTCCGCTTGTCTTGAAGTTGCATATGAAGACACATACTTAATGCGCCTTTTTCCCCAAAGCTTGGGAGGAACAACCACATCATGGTTTTCCCGACTACCAGGTGGCATAAGAACATTTGAGGAACTCATCCAGAAGTTCCTATCTCATTACTCTTATAACATTGAACACGACATCACCATGGCTGATCTATGCAACACCAAACAAAAACCAGGTGAATTATTCTCAGTATTCCTGCAACAATGGCGCCAAATGTCTAGCAGACGTTCTCTTCAGTTACCTGAACGAGAACTAGTGGAAATTTTCATTTCCAACTTAAACGAAGAAATGGAATTTCACCTGGATGTCAAAGATACAGATTCTTTTAACGATATGATCACCAAAGGTATAAAATGTGAAAGGGCACTCATCAAAAAAGGACTCATCAAAATCTTTAATGAACCAAAAGATGGTCCTCGCCCGTGCTTCAATAGCGATAAACCGAACTTCTGGAACAAGAATAAGAATATCGTCAACGATGGAGTTGTGGATGCTCGGACTGTCCAAAATGCACAACCTGTGGTTCGGTTTGCAGGACAAAATCCTCCACCTCAAAATAACACAAATGTTCCTCTTAATCAAGGTCGCATCACATCTCATGATGAACCAAGACCTCGTCCACAAAAACAAAAACGCACATACACTCCCTTAGGGGAACCCATTGAAATAGTGATGCGACAACTCATTTCTCAGAATTTGATCACTCTACCTAAGTTATCAAATTATGAGCCTCAAGTCAAACCGGCATGGTGGAGAGATACTGAACATTGTGAGTTCCATCAAGGAAGAGGACACAAGACAAGTAATTGTCACCGATTGAAAGATCTCATTCAGGATCTTATTGACCGAGGAGAAATTGAAATTGAAGGGCATGACCCAAAAACAACCAATAATGATCATCAGATGTTCAAGAATCCACTTCCATCGCAAGATCAAAGGGGTCCTTCCACTTCCAGACGAGGTCCTGATACCACTGATTATACGCAAGCTGCGTATAATTACACTGTCAATCACCTGTATGATGCCAGTGAACAAATTGCAACCATAACCTTCAAAAATCCCACCTCAAATTGCAATGTTGTTACACGTCGTGGCAAGGTCACCATAAAGGCAGCTCCACAAGGCACCACCTCCATCCCAAAGCAGTACAATCTTGTGGAACAATTAGACAAAACGCCTGCGCTTATATCCATTTTAGAGCTATTGCGCCTGTCACCATCTCATAAAACTATCTTGGATCAAGCACTCCAAGAGGCGTCAGTCCCTGCAAACTTAAATACAGACCAGTTTCAAGCCATGGTTGGAAATCTAAAGTCATCCCCTTGTCTCACTTTTTCTGAAAGTGACAACTCTTCGTTCCAGCAACCTCATAACGCCTCACTCCACATTGAAGGCTTTGTCAACCAACACAGGATCAAGCGAGTCTTGATCGATAATGGAGCAGGCCTAAACATTTGCACACTACAGTTGGTCACAGCATTGGGATATGCAATAGAATCAGTGGATCCTCGCAAGAAGATCACCATCAAGGCCTATGATGATGCAGAGCGTTCATCCAAAGGAGCTGTGGTACTACCAATCCGAGTGGGCCCTGTGGTAAAGCATATCATTTGTCAGGTTCTGGACCTTCCTCTGCCATATAATCTATTATTAGGGAGACCTTGGATACATGCCATGCAAGCTGTTCCATCTACCTACCATCAATGTATCAAGTTCCCACATAATGGTACAGAGATCACAATCCTGGGCGATGCAAATCCCTTTGCTTTTTGCCATAATATCAGCCATCAACCAGAGATTACTGTTCCTAATAATAGGGAAGCCATTTCCTCCACATCATATGTAAATCCCGCCTCTCTTACCAGTTCAAACACTCCTATACCCAAGCAAGAAAAGCTTAAAATGAAAGTCGCAGAGGAAGGTCCTGGAGAATACAACTTGAGTCAGCTCTTTTGTGTAGGACAAATGCCCACTTCTCCTAGAACACATGGTAAACCACAACAGTTCCTCCAAAAACCCATAGTCCCGCCCACATGTGCCTTGACGCCTTTCATCTTTGGAAAGAGTCAAGAGGAAGAGACACAAGATGAGGACCTAGCGGAATGGATCTATAAAGATCCCATCACCACTGATAAACCGCAAGTTACACTTCCTACAGAACAGTATGGCAAAGGCCTCCTCATTATGCAAAGAATGGGATATGATGGTCAGAGTGCTTTGGGATACTGCAAACAAGGACGACATGAACCTCTGCTACTAGAATTCAAGCCCAAAGGTAATACAGGCCTAGGCTTTGAAAAAGAAGTCCTTCCTAAACTCAGATTCAAAGGAAAACCCAGCAAACCATTTTGCCCACCTACTGCAAAGAGGACACCTTTCATAATCAAAGCACCATCAAACATTATCCCCACTGCCCCATCAAGGCTCACAACCCCACCACAACCATCTACAATACCAATCATCCCACCAAACGAACCAGTAATCCCATCAATAACACCAATAGCAGCAGCAACTATATTGGAACCCGCAGCAGCATCTATGGCACCAGCCATTCCAACAGAAGTCACTAAATCAACACTGCCGATACTTCCAGTGACAAATCCTTTAAACCCCATCACGATTCCTGCAGCACCGATCACTACAAAGATACATAAACCAATCACACCTGTCGTGTTTAACTCCAAAGACATCCCAGTATGGTATAGCAATTGGATGCTGGAAAGTGATTCAGAGACCGACTCACATGAGTGGGAATTTGATTCTGTACAACTTAACACTTCAGATGAGGAAGACACATCACCACCTCCACCACGCAAAGACATCCCTGTTTACGGAGAAGCACAGATAAAGACCACTTGGGTACCTGAGCTGGAAACATCTTCCACAGACCCTATGTCTCATCCTACGCCTGATTCTGACAAGGAGAGTACCATTAACGACCTTCACCATAACGTCTTAACCCTCACTGATACATCTCCCGCACTTAACTTAATCGATGAAGTAATGCCCATTATCCACCCTGAACTCATCGAATGGAACCAACCAAATCCCCCATGTCTTGACCTCTTCCAAAATGATGAGGCTATCATTGAATTTTTGGAATTACGGGATAATCTACCAAGCGGGGATCACAAAGTTGGATTCGCCATTGAACTTAATAGCGCAGCATACTTCGGGGCGGATGCCAAACCTTTCAGCTACAAAAATATAACAATGAAACATGGATCTTCCAGTGAAAACCACACTGTGGCACTGTTTGATCCCACAAAAGTAAAAAGAAAGAGTGTATCCAACGGTGAAAACCTCTTTGAGGCACCTGAGGATGAAGGGTTTGACATTCTCCCTGCTAATGCACAACAGGAACGATCAACAATTCTCATCGAGGAAACCAAAGAATACAATGTGGGGACTCCTGAAAATCCTCATATCATACATCTGGCATCTCTTCTCACTCTAGAGGAACAACCTAAATTCATAGAGTTCTTCCAGCAGCATCAGATCAACTTCGCATGGTCATATGCGGACATGCCTGGAATTGATCCTGATTTAGTCATGCATCACCTCACCATCGCAGAAGGAGCCAAACCTGTCAAGCAAAAGCTTCGTAAGATGCATCCTCAGATTGCAGTGCTAGTCAAAATAGAACTCAAGAAACTCCTGGATGTTGGTTTCATTAGACCAATTGATTATGCAAAATGGATCTCCAATATTGTGCCTGTTGGCAAACCAAAAGGGGGCATCCGCATTTGTACAGACTTCAGAGACCTGAATAAGGCATGTCCTAAGGATGACTTCCCCCTACCAAATATCGACATCATAGTAGATCTGATAGCAGGACATGCCATGCTTTCACTCATGGATGGCTTTTCAGGATACAATCAAATAAAGATCGCACCAGAGGACCAACATAAGACAGCCTTCACATGTCCATGGGGCACATACTGCTGGAATGTAATGCCTTTTGGTCTAAAGAATGCAGGAGCGACCTATCAAAGAGCAATGACCACCATCTTCCATGACATGATGCATACTATGATGGAAGATTATGTGGATGACTTACTAGCAAAATCACTCACCAGAGAAGGACATCTCCACATCTTAGATAAAATCTTTGATAGACTGGAACAATATCATGTTCGACTCAACCCAAAGAAATGTGTCTTTGGAGTGACCTCCGGGAAGCTTCTAGGATACATTGTCTCAAGCAAAGGCATTGAGGTCGATCCAGCAAAGGTTAAGGCAATAATGGACATGCCACCTCCAAAGAATATCAGTCAGCTAAGGACATTACAAGGGCGGCTTCAATCCATCCGAAGATTCATTGCACAATTGGCTGATAAGTGTCACCCATTCACACACCTGCTACACAAGAACATCCGCTTTCAATGGGATGACAGATGCCAGCAAGCATTTTAGGCACTTAAAGACTATCTCATGAATCCACCCTTGTTGATGCCACCAGATCCAAGTAGACCGTTGTTACTTTATATCTCAGCAACAAGTACCGCACTGGGTGTGCTACTGGCACAACATAATGAAGAAGGTAAAGAGTGTGTTGTTTACTACATCTCTCGCACACTGGTTGGCTATGAACTCAATTACACACCTATTGAGCGAGCTTGCCTAGCAGTAATCTTAGCAGCCACTAAATTGCGACACTATTTGTTGACACACAAGGTACAACTCATCACAAAGATTGATCCACTCAAGTATTTACTCAGCAAAGCAGCATTGACAGGCCGCTTGGCCAAATGGGTGATGATTCTAAGTGAATTTGACATTGAGTACGTGGACCGTAAAGCTATCAAAGGTCAAGTTATTGCAGATCAGTTGGCCGATGCACCACTCATAGGCGATCATCCTCTTATTTCCAATTTTCCAGATGAAGAGATATTCATGATCACAAAAGTACAACCATGGAAACTATATTTTGATGGTTCATACACTAGGCACGGCTCGGGGGTAGGCATTCTGTTTATCACACCTCAAGGTGATAGCATCCCGAAGTCTTACAGGCTCACATTTCCATGCACAAACAACATAGCAGAGTATGAGGCTTTGATCACAGGACTCAGGCTCGCCATACAATGGAAACTAAAAGAACTACAAGTATATGGCGACTCCCAACTGGTCATTCGACAAGCAACAGATGAGTATCAGACCAAGGATGATAAACTCATGCCATACAAACAAATGGTGGACAGTCTAAAGACATCATTCACTACTATCACTTTTGAGCAGATACCAAGAGATCATAATCGAGCTGTTGATGCCATGGCTACCATCGCATCTCTACTAGATCTTCCACAGAATTCAACACGCTACGAGTTCTTGGTAGAACAGCTTTGGATCCCCGCTTATGATATCCCTGAATCCGAGATGATATGTCGCCTTGTCAGTTCTGAATCCCCATGGTACGGTGAGTTCTACACCTATCTCCGCGATCACACCCTTCCTCCCAACCAATCAAATAACCAACGAAAAACCTTCATTCGCCAAACTGCTCGATATACCATTATTGCTGAAACCCTATACCGACGTAGTCTTGATGGTACTCTCCTTCGATGTCTGGAACAAGATGAGATAACAAAGGTTTTGGAAGAGGTACATGAAGGAATTTGCGGGACTCACTCAAGTGGTCCATCACTAGCCAAGAAGATCATGCGAGTTGGATACTATTGGCCATCTATGGAAAAGGATTCCTACTACTTTGTCAGGAAATGCAAGAAATGTCAAGTTCACGGTGACCTGATACATGCACCAGCCCAGGAACTGCAACCAATCACAACACCATGGCCTTTTTGTCAATGGGGCCTTGACCTTGTGGGTAAGATTCATCCATCTTCATCCAATGGCCATAAATTCATTATTACTGCTACCGAATATTTCACAAAGTGGATCGAAGCTGTTCCACTTTCCCAAGTCACCGGCAAGCAGATCGCCTCATTCATCCTCAACTACATCATCTGCCGGTATGGTGTGCCCATGTCCATCATCACAGATAATGGTCTTCCTTTCAAAAATCAGGATGTCCGTGAGCTTTGTGAGAAATTTCATATCCAACACCGCTTTTCCACTCCCTATTACCCACAAGGCAATGGTCAGGCCGAAGCATCCAATAAAAACATATTGAGAATCCTAAAGAAGACAGTCAATGATGCCGGTCGTGATTAGCATGTTCAATTGAATCCAGCATTATGGGCATATCGAACTAGCATTCGAACCCCTACAGGTGCAACTCCTTATTCATTGGTCTATGGTGCAGAAGCTATCTTACCTATTGAGGTTGAGATACCATCATTACGAGTTTCCTTGCATAATCTCATCGATGATGAAGCATACAGAGTCTCACGTCTTCAGGACTTAGAGTTACTTGATGAGAAGCGACAAGCTGCATACAATCACCTCAAAGCCTATCAGCAGCGCATGAGTAGAAGCTACAATCACCGAGTTAAATCTCGTACATTTGAGGTAGGTGATCTTGTTCTTCGAGAGAATCCTCGCAACCAACCAAACAGAGAACATCAAGGCAAGTTTGAATCAAATTGGCTTGGCCCATATGTTGTCACTGCTGTATTCGGGTCCGGGGCATATCAGTTGGCTACATCAGACGGAGAACCGCTCGCAGATCCAATCAATAGCATGCACCTCAAACGGTTTTATACCTAAGGTGTACAAGGCATCAGGCTCCCCTGCATATCAGAAAATAACAAAAACATTCATAAAAATGTCCTAAAGAAAATACCAAAAACATTCAGAAAAATGTCCTAAAGAAAATACAAAAACATTCAAAAAAGTAAATAAAAATCATCCAAACGGTGAACAACCACTCCAGTGGCACCTTGGGTAAGTACGATGGCGAAAACCTGGCAAACAGGCGCCACTCGTAAAGGCAATGGCTCCAGTATCTTTCAGGCTCGTTGCGATCACATTCATACATACACACATCCATCCATCTAACCATGGCTTGTTATTTGATCTGTAATCCAAGAAAGTACTTCATGCGTCTGGCATCCCGCTTTTTCATAAATCATGTCCAACTTGGGGGCAATGCCCTTACAATCTAGATGATGGAAGTGGATTCTACATTACTGGTTATTCATCGGCAAAAACATTCAAAAATGTCTCGCAAAATACAAAAACATTCAAAAATGTCTCGCAAAATCCAAAAACATTCAAAAATGACTCACAAAATCCAAAAACATTCAAAAACTATTACACAAAATCCAAAAACATCGAAAAACCCATCGAAAATCACACAAAAACATGGCAACACCTTGTACATATTCATTCAAACAGATGCAAAACCAACATTAACACAGTACTCACACAATGACCATTTATCAATCAACCACACAATCCACATCCAACAAATCAGAAACTGTCTTTAAAAACAAGGATGCATCCTTCCTTACCAAAACAAAGACAAAAGTGACGTTTTCTTTGACAAGAAATTATGTTAAGCTATCAAATACTTGGTTGATTTGTGAGTACAATCGTTCGTTTATTTATATCAGGTTCCTACGGCATTGTTTGTGTATCTTCGACACATTATTCCGATGAAGTTTTGGGGCATGTACTAATGGTGTCTACGTGGGAAGTTCACTAAGCTACGTAATCTTATGCCAAATACAGTCATAGATCATTACGGCTTGCTGACTACAGCGTATACCTCGACCATATGAGCATGAACCATTACCAAGGATCCTTATTCTTTATTCTTTATGTATATATACTGTTTGTTTGTAGAAACAATGCTCATCCCTTGATTCCTCTTCCTCCAAATTGGATAAAGGTTTTATTTTCTTAGTACGGTATGTACTTGTCTCAGGATCTGATCAGCCTAAGATCAAGGAGGACGATCCAAGTCATGCATGAATAGAGATAATCCTTGTCTGTTCCGCAAGCAATACTCAGGTCAACTTGATCCATTATATCAAGTTGCTTGTATTAACTTGCTATATCAAATCCATGTAAGAAATACTCTGGTCATCTTGAATCATTATGTCAAGATGCTTGTATTCTCTTCCAACATTTTAAAAGCTCAATGATGAAAATAGAGCACTATGGATCGTCATTCCATCTCATCTGTATATACTGCATTCCGTTGCATTCCAACCATCCATACATTCATAATAGCTGCATATCATGCATACATAGTCATAATCATGCACACTCTATTTTCCTCTTCTTCCATAGGAATGAGTCATAGGTCCTCCATTTCTTCTAACATCGAACCCCCCCAACCCTCCCCATCTCGATAATCAACATCACATACCCTTCATTGTTTCCCATCAACCCAATCAAGCCACGTGCATCACCATCCATCTCTAAATAGGAGGGATTGTGTTTCCTATGCTAAGTCATCCAATAAGCCAAGCAAGTTACTCTCTCTGCACAGGTACATCGACTCCCACACACCTAGACTATCAACAGATACTCTGATCAAGTATCTTCGGGTCTCAATAGGTAATCGATTATGGTAATCCTAGACTACATCAGGCATTTATCATAATGACCTAGTCTCAATGGGGTTGCCATGATTCTCCACAACCATCCATCACACACACATACTATCAATTGATCAACCAATCAAACACAATCCAACGGACAATTACATCAATTGTCTACGTCTCAACGAGTATTTTGCTTCATATACCTTGACTTCATCGGGCAATTACATCAATTGTCTAAGTCACATCAGGTCACTTTGATTCACTTACTCAGACTTTATCATGTCCAAGCGACCAACTGACATCAACTGTCACGCTTTGACTTGACCGGGGCAATTAAACCGATTGCACCAGATTGTCCAAACAATTTTGATCAATTGTATAGCATCAATCCAAACCCCACACTACATCTGCTATGTATCTCTTGCATGACCTCAGGGTACTCGTTGGCTTGTTGTTTCTTCATATTCACTCCATTTTCTCCCATTCTTTCATCATTAGTTCTAATTTCTTCTATTCTACCTCCCCTCCACTTTTCATTCTTTTTCGAAAGATCGCCCGATTTTTCAAAAAAAAATAAAATTCAGCCCATCTCTCGAGGGGGCATACCACCCATTAAATTTACATTTTATGGGGCATTTCTTCACACCTATTTTTCTTTCTTTGAAACGACGCGATAAACTGCACCGTCTCAAAGAGGGGCAAATGTAGTCACATAAATCTGTCCACTTAATTAAATGAATACTTAGTATTTATTTGATTATTTAACCATCAATTAATAATTAATTAAATTAATATTTAATTAATTCATCTTAACCCTCTTCTCCTATTAATTAAATAAATTATTCAATTTATTTGATTTAATTCACTTAACCAAATTCATACCATTAATTAAATAAATAAATCATATTTGTTTAATTAAATCTTCTCTCACATTTAAATAAATTAATATTTATTTAAATCCCCCAAAATCCCACCTCTCACATTTAAATAAATTAATATTTATTTAAATCCCCCAAAATCCCACCTCTCACATTTAAATAAATAAATCATTTATTTAAATCACCTTTATCCTCCACCCACTTGTATTTTCCTACAAAAGCAAGTTGCACAATTATTTTAAATAAATAATTTATTTAAATCACCTTTATCCTCCACCCACTTGTATTTTCCTACAAAAGCAAGTTGCACAACTATTTTAAATAAATTATTTATTTAAAATCCTATTTATCCTCACCCACTTGAAACCTTTTAATGGTTTCCCTTAAAGTATTCAAACTTGATGGCTTTAAAGTCTTCAAACTTGATGGCTTCCTTCTATAGTCTTCTTAAGACTTTAATGGTTTTCCTTAAAGTCTTCAAGCCTTTAATGGTTCCCCTCAAAGTCTTCAAGCATTTTAATGCTTTATCTTCCTTTTTCTCATTTAAATAAATTAATATTTATTTGAATATTTATCCAAATACAACTTGCACACATTTATTGAAATAAATGAATTTTTATTTTAATAAAATCCTATTTTCCCTCACCCACCAAATCCACTTGCAAAATCTAATCCCCTTCTAGATTCTTCTAACCCCTTCCTAATTAACTTAATCCATCCCCTAATTATTGTCACATTCATAAGCAAAATGGAGTCACTTCTCAAATGGCCCAAAGTCTTGGATAACCATTGAAGGTTTTCAACCTTCAACCACCAAATGGCTCAAAGTCTTTGATAACCATTGAAGGCTTCCAACTTTCAACGACTTAATCCACAAAGTCTTCAAAAACCATTAATGGTTAACCCAAACCCTTCCACATGGTTAAAACATTTGTTTTGACTCAACCTCTACTCAACCCAAGGGTCTCATCAAGCATTTAATGCTTTGACCATGATTATCTCTTAATCATTTGCACAAAGGTTTATCCTTGCATTAACTCCTAATCCAGTGGGTAATCCTAATTTAGACTTGACCCTTACCTTCTAAATAACCATGAGGTCTTCTCAGGCCTTTAATGCCTCCAACCTCTTCTTTCAACCCAATCTTATGTTGACATTTGTCACCATTTCATTGGTGCCAATTGTGCACATGGATCCCCAACTTTCAAGCTTGACCCTTGATTAAACCTTTCAATCCTGGCCATCCATTGTTCCATTTTTCCTATAAATAGAGCCCATTCCTTCATAATCCAGATCCTGAAAACTTGTAAGCATTTAGACTATAGCCATTTTAGAGAGCATTTAGCATAGCATAACTAAATCTTGTCTTTTTGGTAAAATCAATCATTTTAGCATTAAAAATAGCTTTTCATTTCATGTTTGGAGCTATTCTACAAATCTCAATCCTCCATAAGCATCCATAGTGCAAAAAGCTGCTGAGAGCTACACTATTTTGGAACTTGGAGAGGAGAGGAACAAGGGAGAAGGAGCTAATATCATGCTAAGAGATAGTTGGAGATATCCCATTGTCTTTACTTCTTTAGTTAGATTCATTAGCATGTTTTTAGTGTCTCCTTTGGAATGCCTTCATATGTTTTAGTTTTTGATTGACTAACGCTAATGCTTTGTGTGTTTTTGGTGTTCTTTGATCTTAAACTAACCTTGTGCCATTTAGGAGGGCATCAGTTTTGATAGGATTTGTTGGATGGTGGAAACTTTGATCACTGTTCTGATACTCTAATTTTGTTGGATGAAATCGGATTTCAAGCTAGTTGAAGATTTGAAAACTCTTTCTAAGAGTGCTTTGTTGAATTCAAAATTTTCTCACTTATGATTCATTTTTGAAGTTTCGTTGATGGATTTCTCAGAGGACCTAAAAGGGTATCTAAAATTGTTGATAAAAATTTCACAAAGTGATTGGTTTGCTCTCTGTTTTTCACTAATTTTGACCATGCGCTAAGACAGAGACCTGATGCACTAAAGGATGTTCTCAAACCGCTATAGAATGTTCTAGATGCGCTATGCTACCTCTCCCACATGCTATTTTAGATTGTTTGATAATACAATTGTTGGATAGGTCATGCGCTAATATGTCCCTATGACGTGTTGATTCTTGGTATGCATGCACTATAATATGGTTTGACCGTGCTAGGCTGATGCTTGTATGCTCTACAGTGATGTTGACAAGCGCTATCTGACGTCTTACTAGTATGATATTAATCATGCGCTAATGTGAGTGATGAAAATGCTAACTATTGGTTGGAATGTGTTATTGTATGGTTGAGATGCGCTAGGATGTTGCTCCTATGCGCTAACTGTCCTGATAATTTTGTTTTGATGTTTTTGTTGTGATGCTAAAAAATAACTCTTGTGATTTTGATGGATGATTTTTTTGAAAATGACTTGAAAATACAGCAGATAAAAGAGATAACAACTTGTCTATGCTAAACAAATAGTGTATGTTATTTTGAGGATGTTTTCAAATCCCCGATGTTTTCACTGGTTTGGTTTACAAAAAGATAGATCAAGCAAACTCTTTATTCAAGGGTCATTGACAACATCATAGCCTACTAGTCTCGATACTCCATCAGCTCAAACAGCCTTGTCACTCCCTAGGGGGCGCCCATTTTTTTGCCTTTTGCCACAAATTAACCCAAAGTGGATTGCTTCACAATTGGATAGTTATCTTGGGAGATATATGGTGAGTGATCTTGGGGGTAGATTCTTCCCCACCCTTTCACTATGATATTGCTAATGTTTGGTAACTGACTAGACTCAAAACTTCTAATTCTATGGTTTCTAGTCAGGCTTTCATTCGGTCTTCAGTGATAAACTCCCTCGGGAGGCTTCCCAACCTTTAGAACAAAGGCTTTATGTATCTTAAAGATACTGGGGGAAGACTTATCACTGACACTTGGCGATAAAGTTGTTTCCCTCTTATTGGCCTTAATGGTGCCCTAAGGGAAACTCAGGAGGGCAGGCCTTCTAAATGATTTAAGTTCTTGAAGTTAAAAAAAAACATGAAAGAGTGGTTTGGTTTTTTGGTCACCCAATTAAGGGGAGAGAATATACCTTCCACTTTCGAGACAAGGCAAACAAGTGTTCTTTTTAACCTTCAAAGGAATGATGATCTATCTTCTATTTGGAGATATTGCTCCAACAAACATGGTGTTCTTCTTAGTCCCACAAAACAATTTGTTTGTTTAATCTAAGAAATGAAATTTGGGTCAACTTAAAATAATGCGCGTTGCTTGAAAGTGAATTGCTTTGTAAGAAATGGACAAGTTGTTTGTTCTTTTTAATCTTGCAAGAAAATGTGGATTGTTCTTTTTTACCTTTGGCAGGAAAATTGAAAAATTGATATTCTTTTTAGAGCCCAAAATGAAGTGTTTTCTCCTAATCTTGCAAGAAAGCAAATGTGAATTTGTTGTTCTTTTTAAGCTTACAAATCTAATTCTTTTTAAACCCAAAGAAAAAATGTGGTTGATTTTATGCCCAAAAGAAAGATGATGTTCTTTTTAATCCAAAGGAAAAATAAGTTCTTTTTATCCAACTTTAAAAAGCTAGAAAGAAATCATAAATCCTAATTTTAACTCCTTCACCCTACAAGAAACTGTTAAAACTTGCAAGGAAAGAAGTTAGAAAATCAACAAAAAACATATGGTGGGCTTATACAAGCCTAGTTTTTATACCTATGTTATAAAAAAATTGTTTTTTTTCTCTGACAGAGATACGCACTAAACTTCTGCACATATGCGCTATAGAATGGTATTAAAGCGCTAAAATAAAACCCCTACACGCTACTCCGATGCCTGAATGCGCTACACTGATACTTCTATGCGCAGAAAAAGAAGAGAAGGTTATGCACTAAAAAGAAGTTAAAAAGCACTAGAAGATGGGTCCTCTGCGCTAAACAGTGTGATGAATGCGCTACAGATTGCCACAGATGCGCTAAAAGGGTATTCCAGCATACATGTAATCCTTAGCCTGGACAAAAAATGATGTTATTTTTTGGGATGAGCCCCGCGATGGGCACCAAAAATGTATGCGGGAAAATGCGATGACCAAAACGAATAAATCAAATTCAAAAGACCCACACATCAATGAGACTCTTGGTGCAAGTATATGAACTAACTCAATTAGTTCAACTTCCCAAGGGGTTTCCCATTGTTCTCTATGTCACAGGATCCCTAAAGTCAATGTTTTGCTCTCAAATCATTGAGAAAATGACTTAGGAATGACAACTACAAGAATGAGTGATATTTGATCTATATGCATGAATGCATTCTAAGATATATATGCTATGTTAAAACTATGATGATTAAGCTAGTATGAAGATAGTGATATGATAAAGATATTGCTAAATTATCCTAATCATGATATACTAGCATGGATATACTACTGATATGAAAATGAAATGCTTTTAAATGTTTATGATGATGTTTTAACAAAGAGAGACTAAAATGCTTAGTAAATTAGACTATAATGTAGATGCATGAAACTTGGATATTGAAAATGAGGAATGAGAGCTCTATTTATAGGGAAAATAGGGCAATGGATGGTTAAGATTGAATAATCTTAACAAGGGCTAGGATTTAAAGTTAATCAATCCATGTTTACAATTCTCACCAATGAAATGGTGACAATTGTCAACAAGAGGTTGCTTGAGAGGAGATGCAAGAAGCATTAAATGCTTGAGAAAACATGAAGGTTACCCTAGGAGGTAAGGGTTAAGGTCAAGTTAGGGTTATCCAATGGATAAAGCTTTTACCCAAGGGGTAAACTCTTGTGGAAGGGTTAATAGGATAACTAGGGTCAAAGCCATAAGTGTTTGATGAGACCCTTGAGTCAAAAGGATGGTTAAGTTAGAGGAAAGTCTCTAACCAAAAGTCAAAGATGAGTTAACTATAAATGGTTATGTAAAAGTCTTTAATGGTTTGGAATACTTTAGAGGTTAACCATTTGAAGGCACAAAACTTTTAATGGTTATTGAAGACTTTGGAGGCTTTGAGAAGTGACTTCCCTTTGCTGAAGAATGTGACAATAATTAGGAGATGAATTAGGCTAAATTGGAAGTGATTAGAAAAATCTAGAAGGGGTTTAGGAGACAAGTGGGAGATGTAAGAAAATGCAAGTGGGGGGATTTTAATAAATAAATTAGATTTATTTATTTGCAAGGATCAATTTAATTAAATATAAATTTAATTAAAAAGAGAGAAAGGAGAATTAATTAAATAAAGTAATTTATTTAATTAAAGGCTAAAAAAGGGTTCGATGAATTTAATTAAATAAATTGAGTAATTCATTTAATTAAAATAGATGAAAACGAAGAAATTAATTAAATAAAAAAAAACTAATAAAGGGAATGAGGTTAAAAATAAATATTAAATATTTATTTAAGAAAGTGGTTAAAAATAAATATTAAATATTTATTTAGGAAAGTGGTCATTATTGTAATCGATCTTGACCACAAATTTGCCACATACTAAATAACATAATTTGGTTAAGGCATGCATGATATCCAACATCTCTTTGAATGCATTTTCATCTCTTACCTTGATTTAAAGATAACCTCTTTTAAGAGCACAAGTTTTCCACCACTAGGCCAACTTAGGCTGTAGATAAATAATGACCTCACTTGTGAATAAAATGTATCTCTTATATCTAAAAAACAACAAATAATGTGATGCCACATTAGCACACCAATAAAATATGACTTAGTGCACAACTATTGAGAAACATGAAGTTAAGGCGCTCAACTACTAAGTCTTCTCTCATATGTAATTCAAGAAACTTTTGTAATGCAATTTTATTGTCATTATATGATTTTGTCAAGGAAAGTATCGAGATCCATTACAAAACAATCATGAAAACGAACAGAACCAACTTTGCATAATTTTAGTGGGCCATTGAAAAGATCGAATGATTCAAAGACATGGTTCAGTTTTAAAGGCGAATTTAGGTGTTTCATGGTGAATTTGTGACAGTTTTTTAGCACACACCTTTGCCTTGGGATGACTGAGTTTCAGTTTTAAATTTTGCATGAATATATAAGAAGGCACGCTCTTCTTTTGGGTAGATGTGACATTTCAAAACAAAAAGCCGACCATTTATTGAAATCCATTTCAACATGTCTTTATTATTATAGCTTCGATCAGAATCATTGTTGCAGGCTTTCAGAGAAGTTGCAGAGGATTCAAAACTGTGCTTTCTGTCTTTAATATCGTCATGTTTTCAGTAAAAGGGACTCATTTTGCAGCAGAGTAGCAGAGATTCCTGTCACATCAGCAACAACTTTCATCATTGAAGAGATCAATGTCGATTTTAAAAGTTCCATTGACAAAATCCAGCGATTTCCTTTGAATTTCAGTCATGTGTGACGGTGATTATTGTTGATTTTTAGCATAATCTTCATCAAAGCTGTTGATTTCAGCAAGGTTTTCACTTTGTCCTGTGATTTTCATTCGTAATAAGGCTGAGTTTTTTCCCTGAAAACAGAATTTTATCACCAAATTAAACACCTGCGTTCAAATCTGGGCTATCCTGTTACACATCAAGTTGCTTTACATGCCGTGATATCATCAATAAACTTTACAAAAGAGATCAGCACTAATTATTACTGTGTGACCTCTCAAGAGCAGATCTTTAATACAAAAACTGTGAGAAGATATTGGTTGCTAGACCTAGGGGTGTTCAGAGTATCCAAGGTCACAGGTTCGAACTCGGATTTGGTGCGAAGATCAACAGAATGAAGGATTTTTCAAATCCAGAGCATTAGACTGTCAATAGTATCAGAATTTCTTGAGAGGGTATGCTATAGAAGTTTTGTATTTTAGTAGGTATTAAATTGTAGTTTGAAATTTTGAATGCAATTATTATGTTTAATTAAATTTGTGTTGAGATAAATTAAAGTAGTTTTATTAAATTTGCAAGCTTTGTATTACAAATTTAATTGAAATTGAAGATTGTGGTTTTGTGTTTCTTTAATTACTTGTCTTTATGTCGCATTTCACTCAATTAGGTAACTATTTAGTTTTTTTTCTAATTTTGGTTTGAAAGCATGAAATCCTCACTTTGAGTAGATGTATGAATGTTTTAACCTAACTTGAGAAACAAAAAAGATAGGTATGTATTGTAAGTGTGCTTATATTGCATACTTAAAGACACACTTGTGACTTATGCTTGCTACATTTGAATCACCCCAAAAAAATACAATTGTAAATTATAAATAGCAAGTGCATCTTCTTCCTATTATGGTTTTAGATTAACTTTTGTTTATAAAGAACTTTCCTTTTTAATTCAAAATGTGTTTTTTTTTTCGCACATTTTTTTTTGTCGCATTAAATGATGTGAAGTAAAATTCTAATGTATAGATCACAAAACAATTCTACAATCAGATCTAAATGTTTAATTTGATAAAAAAAAACATCAAAGAAAATAAACTTAAATAATTAGAAACCACATAACATATCACAAACTTCATCTTATTGCAAAGAATTGTAAGGACACTACGTTCTCTTCAATCATTATTTATGAGCAATAAAAAATAGTCTCCACATTGTAAGAAGAAATAGGGAGAAGACTGTGAGGACAATCTATGGAGAAAAATATTGATGTTAATTTACAAACTAATAATTAATCAATTTAGAATTTAATTATTTATTTTTTAGCAAATGCAATTACACATGTTTTTTTTCATACTATCGTATAATTTTGATGATATAAATTAAATTATTTTTACTTGAAGTTGGAGCTCATGGCTTTCTACACGTTTCTTTAATTTAAGTTACTAAAATATTTGTCTCCTTGCTTGATGCTATTTTTTTAAATTTTTGATCAGCAAACCACAAAAGCCAAAAATTTTATATTAAAGAATGTTTCAGAAATACAAAAAAATTAATAGTCTTGAGTATCCAACTGAATCTGTCCTAACCAAGATAGATTTCCAGAGTAAGTCTAATGTCTAATGTCGAGCATTAAAAACTCAAAGAGATCATCAAAGGCATCAAAGATCTTATATTATCAACATTTCATCTAATTTCTAAAAATTCAGAAAAACTTGGCAAAAAGGAGTCTGCAAATTCATCTCTTTCAAGCTTGAGATCACCCCTGAGATGAAGACCCAGGGTGAGACCTAGTTTGTTCTGCACCACTACCGCCATGTCCTCTGCGACCATGACCCCTCTCTAGTCCAGCCTCTCCCCCGACCACGACCACAACCGCCACCTTGAGACCCCTGCCCTCAAACACTACTTTGATCACCTTGCGGATGAGCTGACTTATTACCATTTCTGCTGGGATAATTTTCTTCCTCTTTCAGATGAAGGAGGCCATTCAGGATAGCAAAATCTCTTAGTGCCTCCTCCTTATCTGGGTCCTCTGTCTGGTCAGTGAGAAACTTCCATTTTAAGAAAGAACTTGCCATAGCAGAAAATGCTATGTGTCTCATTAGAGTCGGACCCTTAAGGTCAAGAAGGAATGGATAAAAGGTTAGTGTTTCCTCTGAATCTGTGACTGCAGCAAGGTCTCCAGCCCACGGAAGGCCAACTCCAAGCACGACATAACCCAATACTTTGCCAGACCAACCAAAAGCTCCAGACCAAAGAGGTGGTTGGCCAAGTCTCTGACTTCTACCTTGGGCACTTGAATGTCCAACAGAGACGCCACAAATCTTGAGGAGATTTGTGTGTTGTCCCTATAATATTTACTTCTTTCAAGATGACCCTTACCCAAACCATTTTAACTGCCAAGATAACAAATTCATCCGTGGAGTGCAGAATTATCTTCAGTCTTTGACCAGAGATTTCCTTGAAGTTTGCCTGTCTATTTGGACTTGATAAGGATACCAGAGTGTCCACTCCAAAACATGAGACAGGTTTCGAATATGCCTTTGCTATAAATTTTGCTGAAGGGGCCATTCTCAACTGTCAAATGCAAGTGAAATTCCACTCTCTCAAGCATAGACAAACTTCTGAAGAAGAGACTCGATCAAGGCTGTGGAAGAAAATGAGGACAATTCCCAAAATGAAATCAAAATTGGTGTGGTTGTTCGCATTCGTCCCCAATAGAACCTACCACATTAAATGCATACTGCCTTGAGAAAAAGGAAAGAATTGGAATAATTGTCCGCCAAATAATCAATGTCCATAACTAGTAAAAAGTGCAAAAAACTCTCCACAATTCTAGAGGCACTTCCTTGGATTCTTGAAGATTTTGGAAGAGTAGTTAGTTGTCGCCCGTACTTTGCCATTAATTTTGCTTGTGTGGGAAGAAATCGTGTAATATAAATTCCCCTCCATTTTAGGCACTTAGGATAGATGAAATCCGCTATAAAATCAGAAGTGACAAGATGTCAGGATCAGCCAATTTGAAGATCTTCAATTGCTCAAAAAAAATTTGACAAATCAAATTATGATCTATGATATCAATTGAGAACTCTGTCTACAGATCACCCATATTGTACCTTTGACCGTGGTTTTTAATTAATTAATAATTAAAATAGAACAGATGTTTATTTTTCAATTAATTAATAAATATGGTCAATGATACAACATGGGTGCTAGATAGACGTTGCCTCAATTGAACCATCTACCAACTCATCAATACACAAAACACTTCCATAATTATCCATTATTCAATAAGCTGGCCAAATGAGTAGGGTTTCATAGGTAGTCGTTGAGATTACACAACATTCCAATATTCAAACTCCAATTGCAACCATTAGAAATTTTGAGTTCAAATTTTAATGGCGAGAAAACTACTTATTGATATGGTTACCTTGATGGAAAAATAATTAGAATAACCTTCAAATAAAGAGGAAAAGTGGTTAGCCTTAGGATGAAGAATAAGGAAATTCCGTTGGAACGAGTATTCATCCGCCCACCAGCTAAAATGTAACCCATCTGCCGCTGATTTTGAGAGTGAATCTACCTCTGAGTTTGCTTCCCTAAAAATATGCTTGCATGTGAAACTCTCAAATCGGCCCAAAGTCCATAAGATCTTTTCCAATAAAGCTTGAAGCCGCCAATTAGGAGGTTTTGCAGCCCTAATTGCATTGATAGCAATAGCTAAGTCCCCTTCAATTTCAATATGTCTAATGCCTCTCTTTGAGCATTTAGTGGGGCCCAATAAAAGGGCACTAAATTCAACAACATTATTGGTGTCCGGAGGGATGGGAATAGCATGTTTACCTTTAAAAAGTTCATTATGGTCCCTGATAACGCAACCAACTCCAGATGGTCCCGGATTACCTTTTGAAGCCCCATCAAAGTTTAGTTTCAACCATCCCAACTTCGATGGCATCCAAACACCCGAGTTTCTTTCACAGTCATTCTTTTCCATTAATGAGGGAACTCTTATACCATTCCATCTGAATCTGATCCTACCATCCCAGTCTGCAAAGTCTTTGTTGGAGCAGGAGTAGAGTGCTAGCTTACAGTTGATGTTCTCTATAGCTCCATAACAACTTTTTTGGAATTCCAAGATCATTATTCTCATATTGATTAACAAGTAGATTACAACCTTCTTTGGCATTATACATGCCTGATTTGGAAGAAGTCCAAATGAGAGAATCCTAGTCATTTTTGAAAAGCAATTTCCTATTCTTAATGATGTCTAATAGTTGGGCAATTTTGTTAGGAGGTAAAGGAAGTCAATCAAAGACTTTGTTTGATTCCATTTGATCCTTATGCTTTACTCATATTTTATCCACTTTTATCTAGACATAAAAATGATCTAATAGCTATTTAGATGTTTACTTTCATTCGAAAATCATAAAACTTCTTACCTTGAGTAGAATTGTGTATCAATCCTTAGTTCTTACTAAAAAAATAAAAATATAAGAATTTATTGTAAGTTTATCTATATTGCATGCTCAAGACATAACTTTAATGTTATTCACTATGTGTGAGCCACCCTAGAAAATGCATGTGCAAAAATAAAATAGCAAGTGCATATTGTTTAGATTAGGATTTCAGGTTACCTTTTGTTTATAGAGTTTTCCCTTGTAATTTTTAGGGTGAGTTTACCACACCTTTGTTATGTGTTATTGTATAAATTTTCAGAATGATTTTACCACACATTTCTTATGTATTGCCTCGTACTCAAATGTGTGAACTAAATAAAGACTATAAAATCTATTAAAATCTAAACCTAAAATTGAACTAAACAATAAATGCAAAAAAAATCCATGTTAACCTTGTGATGAAAGATATATACATATCATATTTGAACTCATTTCAACAACATTCTATCATATAAAACAACAATAAAAGAGACCATAGACAAGAGTGACAAAGATACACCCTAAAAAATCCCTTTTGGAAAAAAATCTGACCTTCAAAGCACAATCTCCTAATGTATTATTCATAAAAAAATGTTACTATACATTCACAAAACAATTATGCTTCAATGAGATCAACACTCTTTAGTTCTCCTCATTAATGGGTTTAACGATGCTAAGAAATTTGAGAGATAAAAATGTTGGTTAAGATTAAGCATTAAATTTAACTTTCATGTTGCCTCTAGTAGCGTTGGAGTTGTGAGTATAAGGTCATTGTTTCATGATAAGAAGGAAGCTTTCTATTGGGAGGCTCTCAAAATCTTGGTTAAAAACCCAGCAATAAAGCTAAATGGGAAGCTCTCATTGTAAGTTTAATCTTGATTTACAAGGTGAGTCATAGAGAGTTAGAGACTAAAGGAAACACTCAAGTGATTATATAGGATTCATCTAAAAGCAACAACCCTAATTGGCATATGAGAGCTTATGTCAAAGAAGCCAAATATGGATGAAAAAGTTTGTCAAAGTGAATATAGATTGTTATCATGGGCAAAACAAATATATGATTTTTTGGCAAAGGGGTTGATAACACTATTATATCTTTGGTTGAAAATATGGATACCATGGTGCTAGGGTCTCAATAACATTTTTGAGATTTGTTGGGATTGGGGTGTCTCAACCTTTACAAGTCCTAACATTGATTTATTATTTATTGTATGCCTATGTATTGATGTTATGTTCATTTCATAATATGACTTTGAGAGACCCATATTAGAGTATTATAAGTTGCACTATCTTAGAATTTGTGATTTACTCCCTTGAGAAGACATGTTCTTTGGGAAATATGGTGCAATATTCTAAAATAGACGTTGAATTCTTTAGAGAGATGAAATCTAGGATATGGAGGTGGATTAACTGGATTTTGCATAAATACTCTAGGGGGTTGTCTACTCAGAAAATCAGTAACAACATTTTGTTTTCCTGGAATATGTTGGGCTTCATAACTAAACTGGTTCAAATATTCCTGCCAGCGAACATATTTTCCTCAACCGTCCTTTCTACCATGGTCCTTTTCTTTGAAAAGTGAGCACCTAGTGCAATCTATTCTTATGACAAACTTCTTTAGATGCATTAGCTTAAGACAAAATTTCTTCAGACATTTGATAATCCCATAAATTTCTTTGTCAAAAGAAATCCATTTTTTCACCTCAGCTGGAAAGACTCCACTGGCATATTCTGCAATATATTCCTTATCGTCCTTGAGGAAACAAAGATGTCCTCCCCATGCATGATTTGAAGCATTAGTATAAAGGATGAAATCCTCAATTGTGGGAACATGTAATACAGGAAGATCTTGAATCTTATGTTGTATTTTTGTGACTGTATCATCATGAATCTGGCTCCACTATTGTTTTCTCTTGGTGAGGAGTTGTTGCAGAGGGTCTCTATCAAATCCTGCATTAGGATAGAAATTATTTACATAATTTAATAATCCTAAGAATCCTTCCAACTCGTTTTTGTTTAAGGGAGGCTGGAATTCAAGGATCTTATTCTTAATATGAGGTTGAACCTCAAGTATGCTTGAATTAACAATCATTCCTAAAAACATGCAAGAGTCTAAGCACCATTGAATCTTGGAGAGGGATAGAACAATCCCAGATTTTAAAGCTAACCTATAAAATGTTTCTAGATGAGTCTTATGCTCATCAATATTTTTGCTAAAAATTAAAATGTCATCAATATAAACACATCAAAAATATTCAGAGCCATGGAAGATCTTGTACATCCTTTCCTGGAAGTATGAAGGAGCATTCATGAGCCCAAACGACATTACTGTCCATTCAAAGTGTCCAAAGGGACAAATGAAGGCAGTTTTATACTGGTCCCTTTTCTTTACCCTAATCGGATAAAATCCTAATTTACAGTCAAATTGGGAGAAAATATTAGAATTAGCAACCTTCTCTAATAGATATGATTTATCTGGTATTGGATAAGGGAAAGGAATTGTAATTGCATTTAATGGTTTATAATTGATAACCATTCTTTTCTTTTTTCTTCTTTTTTCAGACTCTTTACATACCATAAATGCATAACAATCAAAATCAGATTGAGAATGAACAATATACTTCCCTTTGAAAAGTTCATCGATTGCTTCTTGCATGTCAGGATAGTCATGAGCGGGAATAGGGATCTTCTTGCCGCTTTTGATCTTTGCATCAGGCTGAAGTTTGATCTCCATTTGTGGCATCTCCTTGTCCCAAAACTTCTGAGGATCATCTGAGCATACATCTCTTATGATTGCAACTTTTAGTTATGAGAGTGGCTCAACTGTGTGGATTCTGCTGATGGCTGGATATTTTTTTGAAGCATATATAAGCCTTGGAGTACTTATCTTTTCACCATTCAAGGTAAACATAATATTCTTTTTTGTATAGCCATATGGGGTATAATTGTCAACAAAATTACCACCCAGGAGTACATCTACAGGCATTTCTTGCATGGCAAAGAAATCACATTTAAACCTTTTTCCTTACAATTCTACTACTTGTTGGTGATAGTATTTATCACATAAGTATTCATTGCCTAAGACATCACAAGCAGTATAGGCAGTTTTCTAGGTAAGTTGTTCCCAATTTTGGAGGACTTGTTCTTTGCAAAAGGATACGAAGGCATCAGTGTCAATATGGGCATCATATGATTTGCCATTGATAATAACACTAATATACTGTGAAAAAATGTCTGTGAGAAGATGTACTAAATATTGAGGGTTAAATTGTAGTTGTGATTCAGGTAAGACAGACATTACCATTCAAACATTAGCAAGATCCTTAAGAGTAGAAGATTTAGGAATCTCATAGCTACTTTCATCATCAATGTATTCTTCGTAAAAATTTTAGACAAAAGAATCATGGTTTAGGCCAGAATAAGAAGAACTAGGGATATTTCTTCTTCCCTAATAATACAGATGGATAATACTTATCATAATATGGCACAGTTTTAGGATATGGGCGAGCTATGGAAAATTGGGATATAGATTGCACGATGGGATCAGAATTTTCAAATGAAGATTTACAAAATTTTCTTCCCTTTGTTCAATAGTGACAGGATTAAATACACGTGGTTGTGAAAATGCCTATGGAGTACATACCTGTGCAGAGAGTGTCTCATAAAGACTGAAATCCCGAAACTCTTCCTTGAAACTGTCAAATTGTGGTTCTGTTTGAAATGGTGGTTGTTAAGACATCTCTGGAGGTGCATAGTGACTATTAAAGAAATTAGTGCATTGTTGTTCTCTTCCCTTTTCCTTATATAATTGTATTCCTTTTCCTCTACCTCTTCTGGTTTGGTTCATTAGGATTGTTGGGTTCTCATCATAGTCCTCTTCTTCTAATTAACGCTCTATTTCCTGTAGGGTGGCTGCAAGGTCATCAAGAGCAGCTACATCTTCTTCATTAGCAAATTCGTCATATTCTTCTAGTATGGGTTCTCATATGTTGTCTTGAAGATAAAGATCTTCTTCTTCATCAACAACATCCCACCGCGTTGTTGCAGAAGGATCAGAATAGACATCTTTAATGACCTTGTTTTTACAGGAACACTCAAGAGATTGTGACCAGGTTTGTTACAGATATAAAAGATGATTTTGTTGCTCTGGGGGCAAGGATTAGTTTAGCGCCTGATATATTTATTGCGAGGAGCATAAGAATTTTGGGGAGGGAAGGTATGTTCGTGGAAATTGAGCTTCTATTTCTTATGGCGTCTGGCAACTTTTCTCTGATCCCTAGTAAAAGAGGTTGCAGCCATATGTATTAAGAAATGTTGGAGCAGGACGCTGAGCTTCATGCTTAGTAAACTTCTATTGGTATTTACAATCATCAATGAACCGAAGGATTTGGTCTCTAGAAAATTGGATAAGATCACTGATGGGGCATTCTGGGAGAGTAATATTTTTGAGGTCAAGATAGGCCATGACTTTATCAGAAATATTATAAGGTAATCCTTCAAGATATTTGGTTTTAGCCATCTCAATCTGTTTGTCTTCCCATAATTGATATAGAAGTTTCCTAAAATTCTTTGAATATTCAGTAAAATATTTTAAATCACAACATTTCATTTCAAGGATTTGCTTAATAATCATTTCTTTTTTATTGAGAAGCTCTAGACAAAATTCATTAACTAATTCATTCATCAAACAATGAATAGTGATTTGTTGTACTTGATGGTGCACAGTTTGTCCTGTTTATGGGTCAATCATAGCTTGAGTAGTAAAGTTCTGATAGACTTTGACATCCTTTTCAGCAGGACTTTTGTTGTTCCACCAATCTCTAGCAATTCCCCAAAGATAATTTACAGCAAATTTACAAGTGTTTTCTTGGTCAATACCGGAGAGTGTGCCTATGATAAGAAATGTATTGACCCATCCTTCAATTTTTTGCTTCGGGTCATCATCATTGTCAATATCCAAATACCAGGGTTGGATATTACTGCTTGTTCTCATCATCATCAACCTATCACTTGTTTTTACCTTTTTGTCTGGTGTCTGTAGAAGCTTGGGGATAACCAAAGTTGTCTTTTCTGGCTTCTTTTCTTCATCTACAAGCCAGTCTAAATATTTTGTGAGATAATTTAAAGAATGATCGATCTCATCAAGTCTTTATATAAGTATATTATTCCCAATGTCCGTCTTGGACATGAGTAATTAAAGTTTGGATATCATCTCCGGACTTATGAATATTATTCAAAATTTGTCCAGATTGTGTTTTCAATTCTTCTAAATCTACTTTGGAATCCTTCAACTAAGAATGATTTTCTACAACTATGTTTCCTAAATTTTTTACATTAGTATGAATAACAGAAATTGATTTTTTCAAATATAAAATATTTGTACAACAATCATCAACATTTTGTTGCAAATGTTCACAGAAATGAGAAATGTAATTTCTCTGTTTGAACTCATTTGTGGGTTCCTTTTCTTCAGAAGAACTAGATTGGAAAGCATACTCGAAAAGAGAGACAATGTCGTATTCTGTTTTATAGCTTCCTCTCAAAGGGGGCCATCTAACATTTTTGTAATAAGTGGTTTCTTGTTCCTTATATCATTCAAAAGTTTATGCTCTAGGCAATGTATAGACCATATGGCAAAAGGGATGATTTCTAACCTTTTCTTTTTCCCTTATGTTGTGTTGTAGCTGACTCAGGAATTTTAGGTCCTTTATTAATGGGGACATCCTCATTTTCTACTTTGACATAAAGCTAAGCCTTTTTTCTGCTGCTAGAAGCACTCAAGGAGGATCTGGCACTATGGAAATACTCAAAAGGATTGTAATTACTTTTGGAGGAAAGAGTTCTTGGCAGTATACTTATGTGATTCTGTGAAACATTATGCACAGGTTTGGAGGATTCTAAAAGCCTAGGAGCTACATGTTGCATCGAATCTAGTCTCCATCCAACAAGGATCTGTATGGTATTGCAATTTTACTTCCCCATTAAGTGCTCGAGCATAGGGAAGATTATCTAGAATAGCAGGGTTGTTTGTATTGGTCATGTTGTACAAGACCTGGACTTGAACTGAAGCGTATTTGAACTTGCCAAACATATTAAGACCATACAGGGAGTTAAAGATTCCTCAACAATTTAAAGAACCATGTCTGACTTCTGCGCTGGATTTATCTCGGGCAACAACTATAAGATTGGGCTAATATGTAAAACACACAGAGGTTTTACTCATTCTAGACAAAGAGGATAATTGTCAGGCATGGTTGTATTCAACTTGCCTTCTATCACAGAGTGCTAAATAAGCCATGGGTTTGATATTCTCAAGGACTAATGACCCTATTATTACTTGTATTGCACCAAAATGTACAAAGCTCACATCCTTATGTCTACGAATATAATCTATCTCATCAGTAGGGAGAATAGATAATATTTTGGTTTGAAATGTTTGACTGGGGTCATATTCTAGAGTTAACTCTACAACTTTCATCTGGGAATAACAAATGATTTAAAAGAAGACCTGGATATGAAATTCTTCAATGGATTTGGTTGTAATGCACTCTTCCTATAAACATAACCAGCCTTTAATTGAGGAGGTTTATAAAGAATTACTTTCCGCTCAAGGGTTTCTTCAGAAACCTGTATTTTTGGTATGTCTTCATCAATGACTAGATCGCAAGTTGTTGGTTCAACGGGAGGGAGTTCAAAGAAGCCTTTCATGTGAGCCTCATTTATACACTCTACGTCGTCTTGTGTAGCAAATCTTTGGAACTCAGCCATTTTGTTTAAGATAGATAAGTAGGATAGTCTATTACCACTTGCAGGGGTTTGATGGGAAAGATATGGAAGGTATCTTTGAACTCCCTTATGTTGAACCAATGACTGGCGATCTAGTTGTTGATGAAGACATGCCAGAAATATAGGTTTCTGAAGAAACCCTTGAGTGACAAGTAAGTCTTTATAAACCTCCTCAATTAAAGGTTGATTATGTTTATAGGAAGAGTGCATTACATCAAAATCTATTGAATAATTTCATATCCAGGTCTTCTTTTAAATCATTCGTTATTCCCGGAATAAAAATTGTAGAGTTAACTCTAGAATATGACCCCAGTCACACATTTTAGACCAAAATTTTGTCTGTTCTCCCTACTGATGAGGTAGATAACATCCGTAGACATAAGGATGTGAACTTTGTAAATTTTGGTGCAATACAAGTAACAATAGGGTCATTAGTCCCTGAGAATATCAAACCTGTGGCTTATTTAGGACTCTGTGATAGAAGGCAAGTTGAATACAACCATGCCTATCAATTATCCTCTTTGTCTAGAATGAGTAAAACCTCTATGTGTTTTACATATTATCCTAATATTATAGTTGTTGCCCGAGATAAATCCAGTGCTGAAGTCAGACATGGTTCTTTAAATTGTTGGGGAATCTTTATCTCCCTGTATGGTCTTAATATGTTTGGCAAGTTCAAATACGCTTCAGTTCAAGTCCAGGTCTTGTACAACATGACCAATACAAACAACTCTGCTATTCTAGATAATCTTCCCTATGCTCAAACACTTAAAGGGGAAGTACAATTGCAAAAGGACCATATCAATACCATACAGATCCCTGTTGGATGGAGACTAGATTGGATGCAGCATATAGCTCCTAGGCTTTTAGAATCCTCTAAACCTGTGCATAATGTTTCACAGAATCACATAAGTATACTGCCAAGAACTCTTTCCTCCAAAAGTAATTACAATCCTTTTGAGGATTTCCATACTGCCAGATCCTCCTTGAGTGCTTCTAGCAATAGAAAAAAGGCTCAACTTTATGTCGAAGTAGAAAATGAGGATGTCCCCATTAATAAAGGACCTGAAATTCCTGAGCCAGCTACAAAACAATATAAGGGAAAAGAAAAGGTTAGAAACCATCCCTTTTGCCATATGGTCTATACACTGCCTAGAGCATAAACTTTTGAATGGTATAAGGAACAAGAAACCACTTATTACAAAAATGGTAGATGGCCCCCTTTGAGAGGAAGCTATAAAACATAACACGACACTGTCTCTCTTTTCTAGTATGTTTTCCAACCTAGTTCTTCTGAAGAAAAGGAACCCACAAATGAGTTCAAACAGATAAACTACATTTCTCGTTTCTGTGAACATTTGCAACAAAATGTTGATGATTGTTGTATAATATTTTACAGTTGAAAAATTCAGTTTCTGTTATTCATACTAATGTACAAAAATTAGGAAATATAGTTGTAGAAAATCATTCTTTGTTGAAGGATTCCAAAGTAGCTTTAGAAGAATTGAAAACACAATCTAGACAAATATTGAATAATCTTCATAAGTCCCGAGATGATATCCAAACTGTAATTACTCGTGTCCAAGACTCTAACATTAGGAGTAATGTACTTATACAAAGACTTGATGAGATCGATCATTCTTTAAATGATCTCACAACATATTTAGAATGGCTTGTAGATCAAGAAAAGAAGCCAAAAAAGATAGCTTTGGTTATCCCCAACCTTCTACAGACACCAGACAAAAAGGAAAAAACAAGTGATAGGTTCATGATGATGAGAACAAATTGTAATATCCAATCCTGTATTTGGATATTGACAATGATGATGACTTGAAGCAGAAAATTGAAGGATGGATCAATATATTACTTATCATAGGCACACTCTCTGAAACTGACCAAGAAAACACTTGTAAATTTGCTATAAATTATCTCTAGGGAATTGCTAGAGATTGGTGGAACAACAAAAGTCCTGTTGAAAAGGATGTCAAAGTCTATCAGAATTTTACTACTCAAGTTGTGATTGACCCACAAACAGGACAAACTGTGCACCAACAAGTACAACAAATCCCTATTCATTGTCTAATGAATGAATTAGTTAATGAATTTTTTCTAGAGCTTCTCAATAAAAAAGAAAGGATTATCAAGCAAATCCTTGAAATGAAATGTTGTGATTTAAAAGATTTTATTGAATATTCAAAGAATTTTAGGAAACTTCTATATCAATTATGGTAAAACAAACAGATCGAGATGGCCAAAACCAAATATCTTGAAGGATTACCTTATAATCTTTCTGATAAAGTCATGGCCTATATTGACCTCAAAAATATTACTCTCCCAGAATGCCCCATCAGTGATCTTATCCAGTTTGCTAGAGACCAGATCCTTTGATTCATTGATGATTGTAAATACCAACAGAAGTTTACTAAGCATGAAGCTTAGCATCTTGCTCCAACATTTATTAATACATATGGCTGCAACCCCTTTACCAGGGATCGGAGAAAAGTTGTCAAATGCCATAAGAAATGGAAGCTCAATTTCCACAAACGTACGTTCCCTCGCCAAATTTCTTATGACCCTCGCAATAAATATATTAGGCACTGCACTAATCCTCGCCCCTAGAGAAACAAAATCATCTGTTATATCTGTAATAAACCTAGTCACAAAGCTCTTGATTGCTCCTGTAAAAATAAGGCCGTAAAGTTGTCTATTTTGATCCTTCTACAAGAGCGTGGTGGGATGTTGTTGATGAATAAGATCTTTATCTTCAAGACAACATATACGAACCCTTACTAGAAGAATATGACGAAGTTGTTGATGAAGAAGATGTAGCTGCTCTTGATGACCTTGCAGCCACCCTACAGGAAATAGAGTGTCAATTAGAAGAAGAGGACTATGATAAGAACCCAACAATCCTGATGAACAAAACCAGAAGAGGACTATGATAAGAACCCAACAGTCCTAATGAACAAAACCAGAAGAGGTAGAGGAAACGCAAAACAATTCTATAAAGAAAAGGGAAGAGGACAACAATACACTAATTTCTTTAATAGTCATTATGCACCTCCAGAGATGTCTTACCAGCCACCATTTCAAACAAAACCACAGTTTGACAGTTTCGAGGAAGAGTTTCAAGATTTCAGTCTTCATGAGACACCCTCTCCGCAAATATGTACTCCACATGCATTTTCACAACCACCTGAATTTAATCCTGTCACTATTGAACAAAAGGTAAGAAAATTTTGTAAATCTTCATCTGAAAAGTTTGATCCCATTGTGCAAGCTATATTCCAGTTTTCCATAGCTCGTCCATATCCTGAAACTGTACCATATTATGATAAGTCTTATCCATCTGTAATTATTAGGGAAGAAGAACCTGATATCCCTAGTTCTTCTTATTCTAGCCTAAACCATGATTCTTTTATCTAAAAAATTCATGAAGAATACACTGATGATGAAAGTGGCTATGAGGTTCTTGAATCTTCTACTCTTAAAGATCCTGTTAATGTTCGAATGGTAATGTATGTCTTACCTGAACTAAAACTACAATTAGACCCTCAATATTTAGTACATCTTCTCACAGGCAAATTTTCACAGTATATTAGTGTTATTATCAATTGAAAATCATATGATGCCCAGATTGACACTGGCACCTCCTTATCCTTCTGCAAAGAACAAGTCCTCCAAAATTGGGAACAACTTACGCAGAAAACTGCCTATACTACTTGTGATGTCCAAGGTGTTGGTGTAAATAATTATTCATCATGGATATTATTACACCTTACTTAAGTTTACTTAGGAAATGCATTTCATAGTAGTTTGAGTATGAGACACTTGGGTGTTTGTGCTACATTGGTATAGTGTGTGTAGGAGAATTTCCACCTTTTATGGTGTGATCTTGTTGTTACACTCCAAATTCAGTGGGTGATCCACCTCATGTGGAGTATTATATTATTTCTCCTACCTACCCACACCTATTTCCTACCTACCCTTGTTTCTTATTGAGCCACATGTCATGTTTGTGTGCTCACATATCCATATAGCCTTGCCTATATAAGCAGGCTCATATTCATTGTATGTAATGATTGATGATCCAGTTAATCAGTATTTTCATCTTGATAGAATACAGTTTATTTCTATCATCTATTTTGTTCTCTCTTATTTGTGCTTTCCATTGCCTCTTGATCTTGGAAAAATCTCACACAAGGCAATGAATTCCAATGTGATAAATACTGTCACCAGCAAGTAGTAGGATTGGAAGGAAAAAGGTTTAAATTTGATTTCTTTGCCATGCAACAAATGCATGTAGATGTACTCCTGGGTGGTAATTTTATTGACATATATACTCCATATGGTTGTACAAAAAAGAATATTATGTTTACCCTGAACGGTGAAAAGATAAGTACTCCAAGGCTTATCTATGCTTTAGAAAAATATCCAGCCATCAACAGAATCTAGATAGTTGAGCCACTTTGAGAACTAAAAGTTGCAACCATAAGAGATGTATTCTCAAATGATCCTCAGAAGTTTTGGGACAAGGAGATGCCAGAAATGGATATCAAACTTCAGCCTGATGCAAAGATCAAAAATGGAAAGAAGATCCCTATTCCTTCTCATGACTATCCTGACATGCAATAAGCAATCGATGAACTTATCAAAGGGAAGTATATTATTCACTCTCAATCTGATTTCCATTGTTATGCATTTATGGTATGTAAAGACTCTGAAAAAAGAAGAAAATAGAAAAGAATGGTTATCAATTATACCATTAAATGCAATTACAATTCCTTTATCTTATCCAATACCAGATAAATCATATCTATTAGAGAAGGTTGCTAATTCTAAGATTTTCTCCCAATTTGACTATAAATCAAGATTTTATTTTATCAGGGTAAAGAAAAGGGACCAGTATAAAACTGCCTTCAGTTGTCCCTTTGGATAGTTTAAATAGACAATAGTGTCATTTGGGCTCATGAATTCTCCTTCATACTTCCAAGAAAGGATGGACAAGATCTTCCATGGTTGTGAAGATTTTGTGTGTGTTTATATTGATGACATTTTAATTTTTAGGAAAAACATTGATGAGCATAAGACTCATCTAGAAACATTTTATAGGTTAGCTTTAAATTTTGGGATTGTTCTGTCCCAATCCAAGATTCAATGATGCTTAGACTCTTGCAAGTTTTTAGGAATGCTTGTTAATTCAAGCAGACTTGAGGTTCAACCTCATATTAAGAATAAGATCCTTGAATTTCAGCCTCCCTTAAATAAAAAGGAGTTGCAAGGATTCTTAGGATTATTAAATTATGTAAACAATTTCTATCCTAATGCAGGAATTGATAGAGACCCTCTGCAACAACTCCTCACCAAGAGAAAGTAGCAGTGGAGCCAGATTCATGATGATACAGTCAAAAAAATAAAAGATAAGATCCAGGATCTTCCTGTATTACATGTTCCCACAACTGAGGATTTCATCATTTATGCAAATGCTTCAGATCATGCATGGGGAGGATATCTTTGTTTCCTCAAGGACGATAAGGAATATATTGCAGAATATGTTAGTGGAGTCTTTCCAGTTGAGGTGAAAAAATGGATTTCTTTTGACAAAGAAATTTATGGGATTATCAAATGTCTGAAGAAATTTGTTCTTAAGATAATGCATCTAAAGAAGTTTGTCATAGGAACAGATTGCACTAGGTTCTTAGCATTCAAAGAAAAAGACCATGGTAGAAAGGATAGTCGAGGAAAATATGTTCGCTGGAAGGAATATTTGAACCAGTTTAGTTATGAAGCCCAACATATTCCAAGAAAACAAAATGTTGTTACTGATTTTTTGAGAAGACAACCCCCTGGAGTATTTATGCAAAATCTAGTTAATCCACCTCCATATCCTGGATTTCATCTCTCTAAAGAATTCAACGTCTATTTTAGAACATTGCACCATATTGCACAAAGAACATGTCTTCTCAAGGGAGTAAATCACAAATTCCAAGATAGTGCAACTTATGCAATAGACACTTTAGCCAATCTCGGATGTATCTCAGATCTTGTTATCACAATTGATGCTTATGGCGAATTCTCAATCCTAAGGATCCAGAATGACCATCAGTATCTTTTACTACTTGACCTTATCAAGAGACCCTTCTTCACCTGGCTAATCACATGTCTTGCTCCACGTACAAGCCAACTGATAAATTTCTTCAGATATGCTGGACTTGACAAAGTAAATCTTGACCATGAACTTCATAGAGAATTCTATGTACTTGTCATCACTAAGGTAAGACTTAAGTGGAAATCTTATTTTTCTCCACAATTTATTTATGATGATGAAAGACAAGATTGGAATATCCGTCATCGGTTTACTTTAATTGCTAAGTGGAGACCACTTTCTTGGGAGGATTAATTTGATCATGGTGAATTGACACCACCTCTCCCATCACTGGCATCCTGCTCATCATCCACTAGCACTGGTAGTCATTAAAGAATCTTTGTACAAGGCTTGTCACTGTTGGTGATTTATGACCGACAAACCGCCTTTCAACCGGGCTACCTGACATCACAGATCTGATGACCCCTTTTTCTTGCTATCTTGTTATAAATAAGCCCATGCGGAAGCATTGTGGGCACCGAGTCTAAAAGTTATCAGAATTTAAGTCTTAGAGAGTCTTAAGAGCCTAAAGTCTTTTGTCATTCTGTGTATGCTCTCTGCATAAATACTTTGAGCGATCTTCCCTGTAGATCAAAAGCAGATTGATAATTGCTTGTAAACCTTTGTTAAGATAATTTAAGAAGTCGTAGCCATTCGGCCAACAACCTCCATTGCTGTTTTGTTTCTGGGTTGGTTTTGCATTGTCCTTTGCCATTGAGTTTAGCATTGTCATTCACCATTGTATTGTCCTTCGCCATTGAGTTTAGCATTGCCATTCGCCATTCGTAGAGAATAGATTGTCAAAAAGGCGCCAAATTTAGAAACATCAATAGAAAGAGTTAATCCGATGTCACGTGTCATCAGAGCAATTCAAATTTTGAAAAGACTGCCCCAATTGATTTACAAACTAGAAACATTTATTCTTGCACGAACGACATTCTTTGAAGAAACACAATCTAGGAAATTTTTTGCACCAGAATTATAGACACATAGAGGCGACATTGGAGTGGGCAGAAAGCGACAATAAGAGAAATAAGTAAGTATCCTGAGAAATTCCCCTATGATTTCCTCAAGAAATTCATTGAATTACCTGTAAAATGGAGAGTTTTGGCGGTTCTAGGAAGAGGCCGAAAGGAGAAATAAGCAAGGGAAAAGGGAAAAAACAAAAAACTAAGGAAACTAGTGTAGAAACCTAGGTAGAAGAGAGAAGATTAAATCAGGATCTATTAGACCAATTACCTAGTTCCACCCCTAAACCCAAGAGGTCTGTAGAATGGAAGTTGGAAAACAAATATGGTGATGTAGGAGATGTATACACAACCATCAAAGGCTATGAGTTATTTATGTTCCACTACCATAGGCGTGAAGAGCCTAAGCCAATTTACAACCCGTGGAAATTGAACTTGGGAAAATTAGTTGTTACCAATGTTTATGTCAACGTGGATCTCCTAAAACTGTTAACTCAAAATTATAATCCCAAAAAGAGGGCAATCTACGACCAGGATGGAAAGACCTATTTCTTTATATCTAGAGAGGCAATCTCTGAAGTATTTGACTTGCCTGGGATTTATGATTATCCCATTGTCCTTGAGAATCTGTTCGAAGAATATCGAAGGTTAGATACCACATATGCATGATGGAAATTACCCTTTCACTTGATTAATCCTGATGCATCATTAGAAACAGGGGAAGTTTTGCATTTCATGTATAGTTTACATACTACTCGGTTGGTCAGGTTTTAGGGCTAAACACTCCATATTTCATGAGGATAGAATCCATGACATTGCAGTAGACATTCAGTCCCTAAAAGCCAGAGAATTTGATTATGCTACATTTGTAGCAACTTGAGACAGGGCTTACAACTATCTAGAAATATTCATCCCAGATTCACTTCCCACATTATTCCTTGTTGATGCATATGGTGTTATTTTATGGCCAAAAATTGGGTCTTTGGCCTGAGGAGATGAGGATAAGGCAATGTGATAATGATAACAAGCCTCTACCAGTCCAATTATGGACTTCAATATGGAATTACAGATTTGTTAGATCCAATTACATTCATTTTGAAGAATACCTTGTAAAAGCTTTATACAAGTTTTATGATCACCCTTGCAATTTTTCACTCTCATAAGATGTTAAAAAATTCCTAAGGTCGACAGACTTTGGAGGGCCTGAAACCTTTAAGCACAACTAGGGTGATTGGTATTTATTTTCTGATGTGACCATGATTAGAGTCTATGGCTTTGAAGGATCTCCATTATTGTTGCCCAATATAGTGCCTGGCAAAATAGCCTATTTGGAGATCATAAGGGAAATGGGGGATTCGAATCATATGCACTTAAGTTCACATGACAAATAGGCTTTTATGCCTGAAACCTTATGTGTTGGTGAATTCATTGTTAATGGGAGAGAAGGGCAAGAGCTCACACGGAGAAAATTGGTCCATTATGATATGAAGTTGGGTGCTCCAAGGAAAAACTTTGATCATGAAGGATATATCCATTCGGCAGGGAAAAAATAGAAACTTGGTGATTATGAGCATATCCCATATATGAGGGATGACTTGATAAGAAACATGGATGAAAAGTAGGCTGAATTGGCCATTAATAATCATAATAGGGAGATGGAGCAAAAGGCAAGGGAAAGACAAACTATCAATATGTTGCCCTCAGATGATGAAGATTCATCAGAAGGGGATGAGGTTTCATTTGAGCAATTCTCCAAAATGTTGATTGAGGAGAAAGTATCACCTGTTAGAGATCCCGATGAAGAAGTTCCAATAGAAGAAGATCCAAGACAATTGTCCTGCAAAGATTTTATATCTGATGATAATTTCATAAAGTCTCTTGAATTCGTGTCCTTTTTGTATAAAATGAAAGGAAAAGAAATTAGAGAAAGTGTTGGAGAGGTGGATACCTATAATGAAAAACAATTGTTAGCTACTCTAGAAAATGAAATAGAACAAGAAATGGGTCAAATGACTCCTGAAAGAGGGAGGAAACTACTTGAAGATGTAGGTGTCCTGATCTTTCCTGGGTGGGATATCTTCAGAATATTGATGCAAAACATAAGTTATCTCTAGAAGGTGTGACCCAAGTATACATGGGTCATTGTACAACCTTGGCAAGCAATCTATGTTGATTTGGTCATTGTATCCTCCAAACAAAAAACCCATAGTGATTGATACACAAAAGGCCTTCAGACATATCATGACCTTAAAGGTTGGCGAGACAAACCCCATAGTTACAACGGATTTAGGGGTAAACATTGCCAAATTGAATAAGGCCCAGACTCAATTGTGTTGATAGAAACCAAGTCTAGTAAACTTGAAAATGTCAGGTTGAATAAAGAAACTGACCATCTAAAAGAAATGTTGAAATGGGAGGAGCCACATACACTATTAATGCAAGGTGAGAGCTCACAACCTCAAACTAAGGCTAGAAAATCAAGAGAAGAGAATTATCAGCTCCAGGCCTAATTAAGAGAGGTCAAAAGTGAAACCATGTCAATTCTTTTCCAAAAGAGGTTTACTAAGTTGATGACATGGATGGACAAATACTTGGATGTATACACTAAGAATCAGACCATTATTGAGGAGCATGAAATATTGGATGAACGATTGCACGAGTGATTCAAAGAGATCCGGGGCAAACATGAAGCAGATCCTGAAGCCGTGCAGAATTGTGAAAAACTGATGAAAATACATCAAGAGTATCTCGAAGCACCGAGATCTGAGGGTGCTGATTTCCTTAATGCTGGATCAAATAACATCCCACCCCTGCTAGATGAAGATGGAAATCAGAAGGAGAAGATGAATTGGATTCTAGAATGCCAACAGATGCTCAAGGATGCACCGAAAGCTGCCAAGAATGAAGATGCTAATAGGGTGGCATAATACATAGAGAGCATGGTGTTGATGGAGGTGGTGGCTCAGGATACAATCCATGATTGTGATACTCAATACAATGAAAAATATTTGGCACATTTAACTAGTGTGCATTTATGTTTAACTAGATTATTAGTTTCTTTAAGAGTTTAGTTTATTTTCAAAGGGTGTAACCCTTTGATATGTTATAAAATACTCAATGTAATCATTTGCAAAGCATTCCGAAGTTTAGCAAGTTTTCTGAAAGTTTAAGTTTCAAGCAGTGTTAATGTTTCAAGAACAAGATTTTATTTCAAAGTAATACAAACCAAATCAGTTTCCTTATTTGCAAATTGTGTTGTGGAATCTTTCATTTTCAAATTAGTTCGTTGTTATAATTATGTGGTTGATTACTACTACTCTAAGTCACCGTTTAAAGAAGTTGTGTGTTGTTACATAGTTGGAGCATCAAGATACATCTGAGAATCGTTTTGCTTGTTGTGTCTTGTTTAATTGATCTTTCATAAGGAAAGTTAAATTCAATTAAACTAACTGTGAGGAACATCATACAATTATATAGCATTGGAGGTTGGGTAGTTGACAGATCCATCCAAAGGAGGGTTTAAAAATTGTCTTTCAGAGTTATACATAGGATTTGCAAGTGGATGACTCTATTGCCCAAAGAAATAAGGCATTGATCTATTATACACAAGTTTCAATTCAAGATCAATCAAATCATTTACTTACACCTTTTCAGTTTCATTTCCATGTTAGTAGGAGATGAGAGTAGAGAGTAGGAGTAAGAAGTAAAGATAGTAGGAATCAGATTGAAGCAAGAATTAATTAATCAGAGTAGATAATCAAGGAAGTGGGAAAAATAAATAATCAAAGCAGTAAGATAATCTATCCCAAAGGTATATGCCACTTTGAGATGAAATTAGAAGTAGAAGATACAGTGTGAAATCTTCTATAAAAGGCACCAAGTTGGAGAGTCGTTTGGTGAGAAGGTACACCCGCCTAGGTTCTGTAGAGCCTGAAGTGAGGGAGCTAGAAACCTTGAAAGGTTCACTCTATTAGTTGGCCAAATCAATTGGAAGACTTGATCATTGAGCAAGGCATACTCATAGAATTTTCCAATCTATTGATTTGAGGACCAACAGATGGCATGCATCATACCTTCATACCTCAAGATGTTCATTATATTAGATAGAAAAATCAATGTTGTAGTGTTGTTGAAGCAACATTTAGGTAACTCTATAAAAATTCTAGGCCTATGACCTTTCAAATGATAATTTAACAAAGAGTGAACCAAAAACGAAGAATCCTATTAGGCATTCCAAATCATACCTAGCCATGTTTAGAGACTCTGTGTAGTGTCCTAAAATTGCGACCCTTTCCAATTTTGACTGCATTTGGGTCTTCGCCTTAGTGTTCATGCCCCTTGGCCTGTTTGAAGACCTTATTATGATCATACACCTCATAAATGCCAAAACCCTTGATTTCCTCCCCCCCTTCCCCCTTTGGGCACCTTGATCCTAACCCAAAATAGGGTAGGACTAGGGTGTAGCGCCCTAGTCCTCACTGGGACCATGGCACCACTCCTTGGTCCTCCCTAAATTGGGCCCCCTTTAAACAAATTTTTGAAATTAAAAATTGAGCGGGATTCCCCTCTCCGTGTCAGTTCATGTCAGAAAATTAGCCAATTTTCTCGACGGGCAAGTATATAAAGAGGATTTCCCCTCTCATTTGAACATCCACAAGCATACATAGGACAATAAGAGCACAGATGAGATCAAGCATTCAAGAGAAAGTGAGCATTATCAGTCTTCCTTCAACCCAAGAGCAACAGTAAAGTCAAGATTCAAGCATTGAAGAAGACACTATTCATCCTACTTTGTTGAAGACTTCATAAACCCTAATTCCATGTGGAGGCAAGAAAAACTTCACAAAGAAAAATTATCATTCAATTTTCAGGCATAAATTCAGCATCTCCCTCAAAAGGAGAATCTTTTATTACAGTCATTTCAATTACATGTATCTCAATTTCATGGTCAATTCCAAAATAGACGTTTGACCTAAGGCAAGCCCCTATTTCCAACCTATTTCCCAGTTTTTCTGTGTAGGAAATAGGTAAGAAGCTGTTGTTGTTCTCAAATTCTGATTCCCCTCTATCCTTTCTGTAAGAAAATTTGATAACTTTGTTTGCATATGAAGAAGACACCAAGAAAATAGAATTCTAGAATAACATATAACAAGGTTTCAGCAAAACCTTCTACACTTTGAACTTATCCAAAGTTCAGGTGGGTATACCTTTTGTGAATACTTTCACACTTTTAAAATTGAAATCTACAGTAAACCAATGCTAAAAACCTATGGACTTCATCACCTCAATAAAACTAAAACATTAAAGAAAACATGCTCATTCTCAGTTTTGATCCCAAGAAAAATAGAAAGAATTCCACGACAGATATGAGTGCCTTATCCAGACCACAGAGTCACCCAAATCAAACAAGACTTCCAAATCTGAACATTCTCATACATTTCATCACTTTGGCTTTCATTAACCCTATATATGCCTGACATATATATAAGTTATTTCCCTTTACACTAAAACCGTTTATCAAATTCAAAGCAGCAAACAATTTATTTACTGACATAAATATTTCACGCATATTTAATTCCTCCCCTGAAGAAAAAAGCCAAAAACATATCTATAAGATTGCCTTACAATCCATGTTCAATCGAATAACCCTAAATTATTCAAATAAAACCAGCAAACTAATGAATGCACACCAGAAGACAATGAAGATTCAGGCCTGAAAAACTTTGATCTGTATATTAATATTCATTTTGAAAAATCTTACATAACTCAAGATAATTTCGAGGGCTTTCCAACGGTATACAATACTTGCCATTTCAGGCAAAAATTAGCCTCTGAGAAAATTAATCACTCATGTGCCTCATTTAAATTTTTCAATTTTTTCCTATAGTCTCAACTATGCAATTTAACTTTGATTTTTCACCTTTTACTCCTAGCGCCCTGCCACGTGGTAGCTTGTGATTCGTCAAGAGGATCCATTGAGCGCCACCTAGGATGACACCTCATCAATCTGCCACTTGTCTGCCTCATTACCACCACTGGACTGCCACTTGTCGCCACCTCATCGGGACCCGCCAACTGGACTTGCTTGCTAGACCTCCCAAATCACCTTTGGCCATTTCACGATGGTTAATGGGCGTGTGGTGCAGGAGCACTTGAGCACCTGAATGCTCAAATCCTTGCAGGTATAACATTTTATTGCAAATTAAGCATGTGTGTTTATTTTATGCTTCTAGTAGGTTTAATAGGTTTGTTTTGTGGTGTAATAAGGCTTGGAACTCATTTGTGTTTAAGAGTTTCCAAGATTTTTGTTTTTTTGCTCGGCAGGCTAAAAATTGTCAATTTTGGGTCCAAATGAGCATTTTTGAATTTTTGATGTTGGAAAGCCTTGAAAGGCATTGGAGCATGTTTATTTAGTGTTTCTAGATGATTTTGAGTCATTGGTTTGAGTGCCAAGTCACCGGAAGTCAAAATGCAATTTTTGAGCAACAAAAGTTGTCAAAAAGTTGTCAAAAGTTGTCAAAAAAGTGGTTTTTGGTGGTTTTGGTTAGTTCCAGCCTGTACCTATCTGTACAAGGGCTTCAACAAGTTGGTACATGTATATAAACCATGTTCCAATCATTGTATGGTTTGTTCATTTTGGAAAATTAAGAGAAATACTTATTTTGCTCTCATTTTTGTGAGTTTTTAACTAATTTTCTGCACTTTTGAGAGTACAGTCCGTACCATGGCTCCATGAGTCCGTACTACTCCTGTTTTTCATTTCTGTGATCTCTCTTGATGTTTTATTAGTGATCTCTGATCTTTTCTTGGGGTTTGGAACAAGTTTTGTTTGAAGTGCTCTTGAAAAAGGCATTGTTTTGTGGTTCCAATGGAAGATTATTCATGGTCCAACTAATTTCTTCAAGGTCTCTTCATCCATGGCTTTGAGGGAATTTTTTGGATCTGTACATACTGTACCATACATCCATTTTCTTTTTCTAGCAATGTACAAGTGTTTGTAAACCCATGGCAAGTATGTGGAGTGAGCAACTTGGCTTGGGTATCCTTAAAGTTGTTTGAATGGTACTTTGTTGTTCATAGCACTGTACTTTGATAGTTTGATGAAGAATTAAGTTGGCAAGAGTCTTCATTGTATTCCACCATCCTTGTCTCTCTCATGACTTGGTTGGTTACAAGAAGCAAAGGTGTAATCAGATTGTAAAAATAGTGTGTCACTGTTTCATGGATAAAACCTCATTGCCAACCTCCCAAATGGATAGCATGGAATGATGGATTTCTCTTTATGCATCATGGGAATGTATTTGTAAGTGTTTTCAAGGTTAAGAAGACAGGGTACACCATTTGATTGTAAAGGACCTAAATAAGGATCCTAGAAAGGTGTATTTCTTTGTCACAGTCTCATAATGCTGTCATGTTTTGAGGCATCTTCTTAAGTGTTCAAATTTACAAGATCCTTGAAGAGGATATATATATTGTTTTACCTTGCCATTAACACCTTTTTGCAGGCCAGGGACAGAGTGAAGAAGTGAATTAAAATAAAGAAAGCAAGTGTAACAGTGTTAATACTGTCAAAGTGCAGTGATGGCGGTTTATGAACAGCAGTTATAAAGATCCCTTCTTATTTGCTTTGCAGGGTGTTCACACTCATGTTAAGTCTTTGTTGCATCCATATATGATATACTTTCATTGTATATGGTTTACAAATGTTCAAAATGAATGCAAAACCTTAAAACATTGTTGTCCCAGGCCTCTAGACTATTATTTCTGTGTAAGGGCAGCAGTATGGCATTTATTTGTCATAATGTCAGTGTTCTAAGATAAGATTTGAATCTTTGGGAGTGTTTGGTATATATCATAGCAAGTTTTGAAACCTTTAATTTGGGTCTAGCATCATGGAGGAAACCTTTAATTCGCAAACCCTCACCAAAACTCTTAAAAACCCTTGAAAAGTGCCTATTTTGTGGGACAGCACTAAAACAGTCCGTACAGTACTTGCCATAGCAAAAATCCTTGAGCTTTCAACATCAAATGACCACATCTCCAAGGGTTTGTCATGAAGTTTAGCAGGTTGAGCAGGGTGAACAAATTTCACTAAAAACTAGGGCTAATTCTAGTAGCCTTTTTGGAGCAAATTTGACCAATTCATGAAATCGGTAAGGAAGGGGAAGAAATTGGTTGTTTCAAATCATCAAAATTGATGAGTAGAGACCTAAGACACCCTACTACAATATCCAAAGCATTGTATTGAGCCATTTGATCAAATTAAACTTTTGCACCTAGAAAGTTGCTTTGAGTAACCCTACGTTCCTTGTCTCAAATTGAGAAATTTCCATTCTTGAGAAGTGAAGGACAGTCATCATACCTTGTAGACCTGTCCAGATGTTCAATCAATAGATTAATATGATTGAAATCCTTAAAGGAGCAAATAAGATTAGGTAAACCATGGTTCTCCAACAGTTGCCCATTCCGGGAAGAGAGGAGATTCAGCCAGTTGGACAACCAAACTTGTTCATTTTTGGTGACACTCAAGAGGACCTCATTTCAGACTTGAATGCCTTAGCATGGAAGGTAAGGAGGAGTGAGGTCCAATACAATAGGGTGCAAGTAGTGTTGAATAGAGAGGAGGAGATAGGAGAAAGGTTTAGAAGAATCCCATTTGTGCCTAGGGATTGATTTGGGAAGAACATTGAGAACAAAAGCCCACCAACCTCAAAGAAGACTAACCTTCTGTCATCCCTCCTCATCAGCGTGCATCTTCGGCTTGCGAAACAAAGTCGGCCGTTGAATCTTGATGAACCTAAGCGATCGTTAATCCTTCGCTTTTCCGCACGTGCTTTTCGCCACTTCGCGATGGTTAAGTTTCACACATCTTCCCTTTCGCGAGATCGCGCGCACCGTCTAATCTCCTGCAACCTTCTCACCAGTTAAGTTGCCCTTTCACTGCAAAATTTGCCTCGAGAATCGTGCCCACGTGGGTGGGGTCCACCTAGTCGCCAATTGGCCTCCTTGGTCGCCTCGGGAAATGCACCCACGTGCGTCGGGTCCACCTGGGCGCCCAACTGGAACCATCCGTCAAAAGCCTTCAAGGCTTTGACACTATGAATGAGTGTGCTTTTACTTTTAAATACCAAAATACTCATTTGCCCAGCGAATGTGGGATATATGCTATGCCTAGTACTGTTCATGTTTTGAAAGAGTTTTAATGGCTGCCAATGTTTTAACCAAATACCTTCATCTGCTTCCATCTCACGCTTCACGCAGGGAGGAAGAAATGGTAATTTACATGCCCAAATGCATTTGTTGAAAGGTTTATTTTAAAAGACATCGCCATCCAAAAACCATGCAGGGAGGATGCTGCTTCAAACCTACCAACGCATTATGCTTGAAAGCTTTTGAATGCCCTTGGCCATTGCGCAAGAGAGGGTGCTTGGCATTCAAACCTTTCACATGCAATTTGTTTTGAGTTTTATCCACCTTGCTTCACACCAAACGCAGAGGAGGGAGGACTGGCGATTTTCCTGCGAACTCCATTTATTGAAAGTTTAAAATGCCCTTTGCCAAACACCATACCACGCAGGGAAGAAAACATTTGCAGATTGTATTTGTTAAATTTATTCATGCCCTCCTCACTCTCCACGCAGGGGCTGCCATTATTGCATTTGCATAAAGGTTTTTAGAACTCCTTCTCCATTGCTTGCAGAGGATCCACGCCATAGCAGAGAGGAGGACCTGGTAGGGGGGAGAAATGCTTACACCTGCCAATGGCATTTGGTAAAAGCCTCATGTGTCTGCAGGTTTACATATGTCGATGGATTTGGTGGAGATTTTATATACTTTCCAACGCAATGTTCTTATTTCCAGCTTGTCCTTGGAGTTCTTTGATTGCTAGTAACACGTGGGGGGGCTTGGCCTTGCACCGTTTGCATTTAGTTGAAAGTTTCTACAGCCTTTCTCGCATTTCCTCGCATGTGAATGGCAAGGGCGATGAATTTGGCTTTGAGATGCCAAGGCATTTACTACTGTTTTGGCATTAACACCTACCAATTGCATTTGTATAAAATTCAATGCCTCCAAATACCACGCCAACCACAGATTTCCTCCTTCCATTGCATTAATTTGAAGGTTTGAACCTTTTCCATGCCAAAGACCTATGACAGGGAGGATTTGGGGAGGCCATGGAGTTTGGGCTTCATGCTTTGCAGCTAAAACCCCTATGCCAACAAACCTAAAACTATCTGCCCCACAAATCTGAGAGTATCGACTTGTAACAGAATCCAAAATGGTGCCTCACAAGCTCCTTGCATTTCTTTGTCAGACTGTGGATAAAACTACCATATGCACGCCTAAGAGCACCATTAAAAATAATATAGCCATCAACACCGGTAATGCTTCCTTCAACTAAAAAGTCTTCAATATTCTTTCGCTCAACAGCTAGATCAAATAGGCCTCAAGATTGCCATTGGCACTGAAATACCGATCTACCTCCCATCTTTCTTCAGTTTTCTTTCTCGATACTTAAATCATCTAACATATGATTTAACAATAACAATTTTAATCTTGCCAAAAAGATACATAAAGCTACAAGTTAGGTCATGCCACAAAGTGGGTCCGACTAAAAAAAATTTCGTTTTCATTCAACTGACTCTTGAAATGCCTCACGAACCTTAAACATACCTCTGGAATCGATCGACACCATTTTCGGATCATTAAACTGAGTTTCACGACTTTCAGGCGCCTGTGCCACATTTTCGCATTTAATCGCGAAGACGTAATTTTCAAACTAGTCAAAACAACTTTCTAGACCTTGCAAACTGACAAGCGTGTACTCCGATATACAAACATGAACTCTGCCAAGCAGTTTCTCAAGACGAATCCTGAGTGAAGAAATACTAATGGTCAAAGATAACCAACTGGCTTTGTCAGCACTACAAACCTGATGAAGTCAATGCGCAAGGAGCACATGATGCATTTCTTAAAAATATCAAACGATCTTCGTAGACCCTCAAAACTGAGGCATAGGTACCTTGAAGTACATATCAAAACTTAGAATTCTCAGTTTGACTGGGAAGCTAACTAGGTGTGAATGGTGAGCTCATGAAAATAGCAACTTTAACTGATATAGCAATGAAAGTATAGAACACTGAAAAAGATGGCTCAAGAAACCCTTTTGAAAACCGATCAAACGGATTGGCAGGAGCTTGAAACTGGAAACATAGCTTGTCCCTTATACCAGCAGTAGCCCGGAACAAACATTCTGACATGACACTCACTGGGGCAACTTTTACAAATGTGCAAAGTGAGGCTTTGACTAGCTCCTGAAACAGGGACTTGTCAAACAACATAAACTGCAAACGGATTGAGCTTACTAAACTGAGCAAATGGATTGCTAGATTCTTGAAACTTGGCATGTTGACTCACATTTATGCATAGAATTCAATGCACTTTTAAATTCAATATGACAATAAACCGATCAAAATTTATAGGTGCTCAAAGTAGGCCACTTAATAAAATCTGCATTTGCACCTAAAATGCACTTTCAGCTCACCCCTTGAAATGGGTACTTGATAAATTGATCCAAACTGAATTCTGAAAGTTGCAACACACTGCATAGGCCAAATGAAAGGTGTAGAGTATTTCCCAAGCCTTACCCTTTGAAAATCAACTGCCTCCATATTACCCTCTCTCTAACTAGGTCATTCAAACCGACTCATTTTATGATTATTTGGAAATGCAGAACAAAATTTTGAAATGGGCCTCTCAAATTACTCAAATTTAAATGAGTTCCAACAGTGGCTCTGACTGGGGATGGTTGATTGCAAGATCAACACAAGAATTCAAAATCTATGGTAGAGCAGACCACCCAAAAACGGAATACATCTCTTTTTTTTTCTCAAAAACAAGGCTCCTTACTTTACCCAAACAACAGGGTACATTATTGAAAACCACACAACTGAAGCAAAGCAACTATACAAAGTATACAAACATACTTATGACTGATTATAAACTGCCCCAAACAATCTTAGCATTTACCTCTGTCAAAAATCTGATTCTCATCACTTGATATCATGATCCAAACAAAGACACCTTTCAACAACAATTGAGCATAATCCTTATAATCAACCTCTTTCATCTCATTACAACAACAGCTGGCGTGCATACCTTTGGCCTGATTTTCAACTTTGTAATCACACATTATTTCAATAAAGGTAAAATCATGAGACAAATCACTATAAAGGCCTTCCCACAAGATGTCATACATTGCACTATCCCAATCAATTCTATCCTTTGCAAGGGCATCATCATGCTGAATTTCAAAAATAAAGCATTCATTCTCAACATTGTAATTCTCATCAGCACTCACCTTGTTATCATTTACATTCATAGAATGAAGGACATTAACAACCAATTGATGCAAACAAGGAGCATAAACATTTTGGTTAAGATGGGATATTTCACTATGTTGATCACACTCTATATTATCCTTGTTTATCAAACTCAATACATCCGCATCCTCAATATCCCATTTGTGGAAAAGGATGCATACCTCTGGCTGAAGCAAATCCCCAGCTAAGTCTTTCTCATTCAAACTTGCATCCACCTGAAAAACTTCCATTTGTGGTTTGAAGTAATCATCACACAACCCATGCTTCTTATCTTCATCATGAAGTAAATTTGTACAATACATGCTACTGCTGTTTGGAACTACATCAACATAAAAAACTTGTTCAACACAAGGGGAAACTTCAGCATTTTCATCAATGAGGTCAGCACTATGAACATTTATATCAAAGGCAAAGAACTTCATATCCGCTTCCAACATACTATCAACATGCACATCCTCTTCATGGTATGTCAAACCTTGAAAGCATTCAAATATAGGTTCATTTAAAAATGAAAATGAAACATTATCCGCACTTTCACATATATTTTTATCTTCAAAAATAATTTCATTTTCAAATTCATGACTGAGATATATAACTTGGTCTCCTCTTATATCATCTTCACACAATGAATAATAAGAATTCTCATAAGCATCCTCAACTGCATAACTGGCATTCATTTGCTAATAATAAGAAAATGAATAACTTGTGCCAAGATCACTCTCATTCTGAAATTGATCCTCATTGTTCATTTGTATACCTTCAAGGTGCTGAAAATCGAACTCAGTGTCCTAATAATCAACAGCACCACTCCATTCTGAAACACATTCATCACTGGGTATACTTGCATTGAACACACCATCAACATCATCCACAATTTCATTTTCAGTTTTATCAGACTTAATCAAAACTTGATATACATCATATTGCACATTTTCACTTGCATAATCAACAACATTTGGTGATCCCTCAGTATTTGGTATTTCAACATCAAATACATCAGCAACATGTAAAGATCGATGGTCATCACCATCATTATTTTCATTATCAGTATCCTTGGGAGATGCATGATTAACTTCATAATTTGCAGCCACATAATCAGCATAATCGACATACAAATCAAATGGTACACATCCTTTATATATATCTATCTCTGTATCAACATTGTCACAAAATTTCCCACTGATTATTCCATCAGTATTGTAAGAGATAGCCGGCATGGACATCAGAGATTCCTGATCCTCATTTAACTTTGAATTACATGCATCAACAAAACCATATGGCACAACAGGGATTGACATATTTTGACAAGGAATGTTTTGCTCGGCTTCACATTTACTTTCACCATTGAAGGTGTTTTGACAAGAAACAACAGCAAACACAAATCTCTTTGAGATCCCAAATTTTAAGTTATTTTCAATGTCCCTAGATGTGTTAAAAGCTTCATGTAGAGTATTGGGTTCTTTGTTTCTTAATAAGAAACTTATCTTCTTGTCAAAAGCACTCATATAAATATCCAGACATACTTTATCATCAAACTTATACTTGTTAGAAATTTTAGACAATGTTTGTGAAAACCTGATATTAAATGTTGGTACCAATTCATCTTCCCTGATTTGTATGTATGTGAATTCTCCCAGCATATCATAATCACTCACATTTTCAGCAAATTGGTCTATGAAGTCTAAAATTAATTCCTCCCATGAGGAAATACAATTTGCTGGCAAGAAAGAGAACCAATCCCTTGCATCATCTTTCAATGACTGGACAAATAATTTCATGCACACATCTTCTTGACAGATTTCAAATTCTCCCATCAAGTCTATAAATCTTTTCAAATGTTGACATGTTGATTCTGATTTCTTCCCACTGAATATTGGCAAATACTTTCTAATTTCCGTGGGTATGGGATTTGGGTAACTCGGAATACCTTCAAAGTTCAGAACAACATAATACTTCATACTGAAACTTTTCCTATTACATGGCTGTGACATTTCACTAGGCATGGTCATATGTGAATGAAATTGGGGCTGAAATAATTGACTGCACATTGTGACTTCTCAAACTTCATACACAACCCCACACAAAAAATCAACAACTTACAAATATGTCAAGCTACAGATTTGTCTTCTTCACCTTTTGACATAAAGCTCATCGATATTTGCATATTACAGGAAAATATATAAGATTTGAAACTTAACAACACTTTGAATATGCAAATATTTTTTATCTTCTTCCCTTTCAACAAAGTGGAAAACACTAGATAGGGAAACTGTTTTGCTCTTTTCAAATACCCCAAAATACGTTTAATGTATTGAAATATCTGGCTGTACCTGGATAATTTGCAGTCATAAACTCTTGTAGATCTGAAGATTAACTTCCACTTTCAACACAGTCTTTTACCTCAGAGTCGCCACCTCTTGCATAGAGGAACATTTTTAAACAACAGAACGCCACTCAACACATATTTAATTATTAATTTCTCCTTCAATCTCACTGCAACCAATTCACTCCAGGCTGTTTAACACAAATTTGGAAAATGCCTTAGACTTATGTGTGAACTGTAATCTTTTACTGCACTTTTCTTTGCAACCTTTTATGATAAGAACACCATGTCTGAGCTTGCAACCAATTTAATTATCTGCATCTCAATATGATTCATCAAATCATCTACTAATCTCTCAACCATAAAAGACATTTTTAACTCTGTGCACTCTCAATGGACTGACTAACTGGATGAAATTATGCGATTTCTATTTAGCTTCCCCAGCAGAGTCACCACTTTTGTTATTCTCAAATTCTGATTCCCCTCTATCCTTTATGTAAGAAAATTTGATAACTTTGTTTGCATATGAAGAAGACACCAAGAAAATAGAATTCCAGAATAACATATAACAAGGTTTCAGCAAAACCTTCTACACTTTGAACTTATCCAAAGTTTAGGTGGGTATAACTTTTGTGAATACTTTCACACTTTTAAAATTGAGATCCACAGTAAACCAATGCTAAAAACCTATAGACTTCATCGCCTCAATAAAACTAAAACATTAAAGAAAACTTATGCTCATTTTCAGTCTTGATCCCAAGAAAAATAGAAAGAATTCCACGACAGATATTAGTGCCTTATCCAGGCTATAGAGTCACCCAAATCAAACAAGAGTCATACATTTCATCACTTCGGCTTTCATTAACCCTATATATGTCTGACATATATATAAGTTATTTCCCTTTACACTAAAACCGTTTATCAAATTCGAAGCAGCAAACAATTTATTTACTGACATAAATATTTCATGCATATTTAATTCCTCCCCTGAAGAGAAAAGCCAGAAACATATCTATAAGATTGCCTTACAATCCATGTTCAATCAAATAACCCTAAATTATTCAAATGAAACCAACAAACTAATGAATGCACACTAGAAGACAATGAAGATTTAGGCCTGAAAAGCTTTGATATGTATATTAATATTCATTTTGAGAAATCTTACATAACTCAAGATAATTTTGAAATAACCAGAAAACCCTGGATATATTTCTGCAGAGTTTCTTTACAAATTCTTTTGATACCTTTTAAAATGAGAAGAATAGAGACTAAGAAGAAGAGGGAAAAGATGAGGTCTGCAACCAAAATTGCCAAGTGCATTCCTTCCCCAACTGAAAAATATTCCTTCTTCTTTCCTGTTGAAATTTCTCTCAAAATATTGGAGATCTTCTAAAACAAACTTCATCAATGCATTCCTTGTTCCGAGGGCTTTCCAACAGTATACAATACTTGCCATTTCTGGCAAAAATTAGCCTCTGAGCGAATTAATCACTCATATGCCTCTATCATTTAAATTTTTCAATTTTTTCCTATACTCTCAACTATGAAATTTAACTTTGATTTTTCACCTTTTACTCCCGACGCCCTGCCATGTGGTAGCTTGTGATTCGTCAGGAGGATCCATTGGGCGCCACCTGGGACGACACCTCATCAATCCGCCACTTGTCTGCCTCGTCACCACCACTGGACTGCCACTTGTCGCCACCTCACCGGGACCCGCCAACTGGATTTGCCTGCTGGACCGGCCACATCAGCTTTCGCTATTTCGTGATGGTTAATGGGCGTGCATCTTTGGCTTGCGAAACAACGTCAGTCGTCCGATCTTGATGAACCTATGCGACTGTTAATCCTTCGCTTTTCCGCACGTGCTTTTCGCCATTTCACGATGGTTAAGTTTCGCACATCTTCCCTTCGCAAGATCGCGCTCACCGTCAAATCTCCTGCAACCTGCTCACCAGTTAAGTCGCCCTTCCACCACAAAATTTGCCTCGGGAACTGTGCCCAAGTGGGTGGGGTCCACCTGGTCGCCACTTGGCCTCCTTGGTCGCCTCGAAAAACACACCCACGTGCGTGGGGTCCGCCTGGGCCCCCAACCAAAACCATCCATCAAAAGCCTTTAAGGTTTTGACACTATGAATGAGTGTGCTTTTACTTTTAAATAGCAAAATACTCATTTGCCCAACGAATGTGGGATATATGCTATGCCTAGGACTGTGCATGTTTTGAAAGAGTTTTAATGGCTGCCAATGTTTTAACCAAATACCTTCATCTTTCTCCATCTCACGCTTCACGCAGCGAGCAAGAAATGGCAATTTACATGCCCAAATGCATTTGTTGAAAGGTTTATTTTAAAAGACATCACCTTCCAAAAACCACGCAGGGAGGATGCTGCTTCAAACCTACCAACGCATTATGCTTGAAAGCTTCTGAATGCCCTTGGCCATTGCATAGGAGAGGGTGCTTGGCATTCAAACTTGCCATATGCAATTTGTTTTGATTTTTATCCACCTTTCTTCACACCAAATGCAGAGGAGGGAGGACTGGCGATTTTCCTGCGAACTGCATTTGTTGAAAGTTTAAAATGCTCTTTGCCAAACACCATACCACGCAAGGAAGAAAACATTTGCAGATTGCATTTGTTAAATTTATTCATGCCCTCCTCACTCTCCACGCAGGGGCTGCCATTATTGCATTTGCATAAAGGTTTTTAGAACACCTTCTCCATTGCTTGCAGAGGATCCATGCCATAGCAGAGAGGAGGACCTGGTAGGGGGGAGAAATGCTTACACCTGCCAATGGCATTTGGTAAAAGCTTCACGTGTCTGCAAGTTTACACATGTCGATGGATTTGGTGGAGATTCTATATACTTTCCAATGCAATGTTCTTCTTTCCAGCTTGTCCTTGGAGTTTTTTGATTGTTGGTAACACGTAGGGGGGCTTGGCCTTGCACCGTTTGCATTTAGTTGAAAGTTTCTGTAACCTTCCTCACATTTATTCGCACGGGAAAGGAGTATGCTGGCAAGGGCGATGAATTTGGCTTTGAGATGCCGAGGCATTTGCTACTGTTTTGGCATTAACACCTACCAATTGCATTTGTATAAAGTTCAATGCCTCCAAATACCACGCCAACCACAAATTTCCTCCTTCCATTGCATTAATTTGAAGGTTTGAACCTTTTCCATGCCAAAGACCTACGACATGGAGGATTTGGGGAGGCCATGGAGTTTGGGCTTCATGCTTTGCAGCTGAAACCCCAGTGCCAACAAACCTAAAACTATTTGCCCCACAAATCTAAGAGTATGGACTTGTAACAGAATCCAAAATGGTACCTCACAAGCTCCTTGCATTTCTTTGTCAGACTGTGGATAAAACTACCATATGCACGCCTAAGAGGAGCATTAAAAATAGTATTGCCACCAACATCGGCAATGCTTCCTTCAACTGAAAAGTCTTCAATATTCTTTCGCTCAACAACTAGATCAAATAGGCCTCAAGATTGCCATTGGCACTGAAATACCGATCTACCTCCCATCTTTCTTCAGCTTTCTTTCTCGATACTTAAATCATCTAACACATGATTTAACAATAACAATTTAAATCTTGCCAAAAAGATACATGAAGCTACAAGTCAGGTCGGGCCCCAAAGTGGGTCTGACTAAAAAAAAATTCGTTTTCTTTCAACTGACTCTTAAAATGCATCACGAACCTTAAACATACCTCTGGAATCGATCGACACCATTTTTAGATCATTAAACTGAGTTTCGCGACTTTCAGGCGCCTGCGTCACATTTTCGCATTTAATCGCGAAGACGTAATTTTCAAACTAGTCAAAACACCTTTCTGGATCTTGCAAACTGACAGGCATGTACTCTGATATACAAACATGAACTCTGCCAAGCGGTTTCTCAAGACGAATCCCAAGTGAAGAAACACTAATGGTCAAAGATGACCAACTGGCTTTGTCAGCACTGCGGCCCTGATGAAGTCAATGTGCAGGGAACACATGATGTCTTTCTTAAAAATATCAAACGATCTCCGTATACCCTCAAAACTAAGGCATAGGTACCTTGAAGTACATATCAAAATTTAGAATGCTTAGTTCGACTGGGAAGCTAACTGGGTGCGAATGGTGAGCTCATGAAAATAGCAACTTTAACTGATATAGCAATGAAAGTACGGAACACTGAAAAAGATGGCTCAAGAAACCCTTTTGAAAACCGATCAAACGGATTGGCAGGAGCTTGAAACTGAAAACATAGCTTGTCATTTATATCAAGAGTATCCCGGAACAAACATTCTGACATGAAACTCATCGGGGCAACTTTTACAAATGTGCAAAGCGAGGCTCTGACTAGCTGCTGAAACAGGGACTTGTCAAACAATATAAACTGCAAACGGATTGAGCTTACTAAACTGAGAAAATGGATTGATAGATACTTGAAACTTGGCATGTTGACTCACATTTATGCATAGAATTCAATGCACTTTGAAATTCAGTATGACAATCAACCAATCAAAAGTTATAGGTGCTTAAAGTAGGCCACTTAATAAAATCTGCATTTGCACCTAAAATGCACTTTCAACTCACCCCTTGAAATGGGTACCTGATAAATTGATCCAAACTGAATTCTGAAAGTTTCAACACACTACGTAGGCCAAATGAAAGGTGTAGAGCATTTCCCGAGCCTTACCCTTTGAAAATCAACTGGCTCCTTTTTACCCTCTCTCTAACTAGGCCATTGAAACGGACTCATTTTATGATCATTTGGAAATGCAGAACAAAATTTTGAAATGGGCTTCTCAAATTACTCAAATTTAAATGAGTCCCAACAACTGCGAAATTCCGAATAAGCATTATTTGTAGAGATGAATCAACCCTTTTCGATGTGTGAAAAAGTAGGAGGACCAGGGCGCCCACCACCATGGTCTCAACATTTTTGGAGCTCCTTCGAAGATTAGATCTAAGTGTATGCGAAAATTATGCATCTGTAGCTCATTGTTTTCTCAGTTTTAACTTCATTTTTGCACTTTACCTAATTCAACAATTCAACTTACAAAAAAGGGTCAATTCAGTATTTAGTCCCTATCACTCTTCATTTGGGATTGGATCTATTGGATTCATCCCTCTTTTGAATGTAATGTCAAATTAGTGATTTTGATCCCTCTAATGGTGAAAACCCTAATTTTTCCACATTACACTCCTATTTCCATAGCATTAGGTATACTCTTAGATTCATGTTTATTGTTGACACGCCCATCCACTACTATGAAACTGTCTCCAAATGCCCTAGCTTAAAGATGTGAGCCACACGCGCTACCTTTTGATTGATTGTCCTTCCTACCTCAAATTCGAAGTAATAGAGATGAAAATTTAGTAATGCATTATCCTCCAATTGAATCCAAGAATTGATTATTGTTCATTTCATAAACAATCCCAAATTGGCAATATATTGTGAATTGAGAATTGTTATCCTTGCAAATGCCTAATCTAAAAGACTTGATTTTATACACAAGTTAGGGAGAAAATTGATTACTTTGACTCACAACTAAACTGAATAATTAATCAATTACCATTAAACTTAAATATTTCGAAACCAATATATTTTCTTATGATTCAAAAATCTAAATTATCAAAGGCATAATTTACCAAATTATCAACCACTTGTTATCTTCCCTATAGAAATGTTTTATTGTGAAGGAGTTTAGCAACAATTTTTTTTGCCAAATATGTATCATCATATTCCTAAATTTTCAACTAAATAATTGTTTTTATTGCATTTATGATTACCATCAAATCTCCTAGGATTACATCCTAAATCTCCTTTTTAATTCAAATTTGGAGATCAAGAAGTAAAGATTAAGCATCAATTCATTATTGGTGACAAAGCCTTTGGTCAAGGTTCTACATTTAATTTATGGGGATAAAATGTTGATGTGTTATCTTTATGATCCCATGGACAAGGTCAAGAAGGTTCTATTGCAATATTATGATAGAAACAAGACAAAATATTAAGCCATTTGACAAATCACTAACCATAGATGCACCAATCAACTTCTCCAACTAATGCTTGCCATGGAGCACTTCTTTTAGAAAAAAATCCAATTCCTCTAAAGTTGACTAGAAGCTTATAGCAAGCCTTACCTAAATGCATAGATAGAATGACACTTTAGGCCAAAATCTAGGCAAGTTGCAAGTCTCCAAGGTTGCCAAGGGAACATTTGTTTCATCTCTATGCATTCAAGTGAAGGCATTCCAAAAACGAAGTAAAAATATATTCAAGTCCTTTAATTGCACAGTACTTTGATAAATGCAATATTAGCTCTACAATTTTACACACATGTGCACGAACACGCATCCACATACACGCACACATAACATACACCAAAGCTTGAGTGGCTAGTCAGCTAAGTTTTTGTCTAACCCTATAACATAAGTGTGATAACAATAAGCACCTATTTGAGAGGAGGAACAAATTGACCCACAAGCATCTTAATGACCTTGTGTTTGCTCAATAAAATATTCACTTCACACAAAAAAGGTGTAGGGGAGGAGCTTCATAATACCATTAACTTGGATATCAATCGGATTGTGATGTTGAGAATGTGGATGTCATGTTCATCAGTGACATAAATAGAAGTAAAATAATTAGGAAATAGCATTACTTCATGATTTACTTGAGAAGGTTGATTCAAACTCAACTTCAAGTTTGAGGCCAACTACTTTAAGGAGAGGAGAGGAAAGAAGTTGTAAGTTACAACACAATTTTTAAAATTATAAATTTTGTGCTTTTTAAAGATTTGGCACACTATCATTTGTGAAATTGTAAGTTACAACACAATTTTTCAAATTATAGATTTTGTGCTTTTTAAAGATATGACACACTATCATTGGTTCATAACAAATTGATAATCAAAATGCTCCTATGATCTCAAAATCTACTCTTTATATTTAATGAATTGGCTTGAAAACTTCTTTCCTTTATGTATTCAATTGGAATTCAAACATGCCACACATTCTGATCCAGAAGCATTTAATGAAAGCGAAACAATATAAACAATCCACCCTCAAAGAAGGAAAAAAGTTTTAAAAATTGTTCCCTATTCAATGTTTTCTTTTGAAGTGTAGCTACTGACCCAAAAAATCGAAGTGGGTATTAGACTAACTACAATTTCTTTATCTGTTGGAATAACAAATACAGTCACTACAAATTGGAAGAGACAGACAGATGATTTTAATTGCCATCAATGACTAAAATAGCTGATCAATCTTAAAGAACAACAGGAGAATTGAGGTGGGAATTAGACTAACTATAATTTCTTTCTCTATTGGAATAACAAATACAATCACTACAAATGGGAAGAGACAGACAGATGATTTTTATTGCCATCAATGACTAAAATAGGTGGTCAATCTTAAAGTACAGCCACCAAGAAGTAGCTTTGAAAGTGTAGACTAAAGCAACTCTTACCTACAAAATAACCATAGGCTTGTCATGGTATGTGGTCCATTGTTATCGTTCAGACATGCAAATGTTGGCAACTACTTTGTGTTACTTGAACAGAAATCATGTCCGAAGAAGAATGATCATCCAGTGCAATTATCAATTTTCACTACTTCTACAGCTACATCAAACACTGAGCCCAGTCTAGATTTTTGAAACAAAGCATCCAATGGGTGTAGAAGCTTATTTGTCAGATATGAAGAAAAATGGAAGGCAATTTCATTAGCTTTAAGGACAAGAGTAGCACATTTCATAATTATGTTAAGGTTACAAACATGAGATTACAAGACAGATGTTAAAGACATCTCCAAATTGTAGATTATGTTTATACAAAATGCTCTCGAAAAATAAAATTTTGGATCAAAAAGTCATAGCTTTAACTTGCGTCAGTAAAAAGTCCACCTTAAATTGCACCCTTTACAGAAAGATTACTATTCTGCATCTTCATAATCCCATGAGCCCTGGTCGATCAACATTTTTATTTTAAAATCTGTGATTCTATTTCTTCCAAGCTCAGTCCCTTTGTCTCAGGAACATAGAAAGTGACAAACCATAGTGACAGCAGTGAAATAATTCCGAATGAAGCAAACAGAAGTGATGGTCCAAGAAGTTCCTAAAATTGTAAAACCATGACATTCACAGTTGATAATAATTAGTATGCCTTGAACTTAAGATTAAGAACAACATGAAAATAAAAATTAAACCAATTTAAAGGAGAACCTATAGTATTTTAAGAGAGCCCCACAGTTCAGTGCAAGGACCTCCTGATTACATCATTGGCAATGCCATTAATAAGTATGAAGACTGTGTTCAAAAGATCTAAGCATTTTCAGTTTCATTTGTTATGTCCTCTTGTTATTGATAATCATAAAATAATGACCGCTAGTGATAGATTTGTCCTCAAGTTTGAATATGCACTTCTGATGTATGGATGGCAGAGCCCAGGGTCTATTAGAATTACATCTCAATGCCTACTAACTCATTGACCTTATCACTCATCTCCATGCACTGATGATCAAATTATATAGGTCTCAGTTGCACCGCAAGCATACCATATGCCCCAATAGCAAATTGAAATGACATGTTCATTAGGTTGTGGTCTGACTCTAGTGATTGAGATAAGCCCTTCTCCACTCACATGGCCCAGGTTCAAACCTTGGCAAGAATGAAGCCCGTGCATATGTGTTCCTTGGAATTTGACCTCTTTCATCACACATCAAAAAATGTCACTAGTATCAAATATGATATTCGTGAAAATGGAGACCAACCCTCTAAACAGTGGATACCTGTATTTGATCGGTAATCTAATATAGTTTTAAAGGGTTTGATAGATGAGTGAAGGAAGGATGGCTGACACAAGTTCATGCAAAGTTCAAACCACAACTGAAGCATTTTATCGGCGAGTCTAAAGCAGCTCTATGTATGGCTCATATGCCATTAGTTATGGCATGGCCACTGGGATCATCTGAATCTGGCAGACCAGGTTCAGTTGACAGTTGTTACTGACTTTTTGGGTTCTCACACCAGATTTTCTTACTTATTTGATTAATCCACCAATGACAATGTAAAACAACAAAAAAAAGTATAAACAATAAAAGAGGAAAATAAGGGTAGCATACATATTGCCCTAACCCAAAAGATATTGCCTTAGTAAAAAAGACAAAACGTATGGCAAAGGCTGCACAAGCTACCTACATCATAAAAGCAACAGTTCTAAACATAAAATTTCACCCTACACTCTACAGTGATTGAAGAACATGAATTTTCACTTTTTCAGTATTCTCTGTTATATTGCATAAAATTTGATTTTGTGATAGTTCCTAGTGTTATTGTAATATCGCCTATTTAGAAGCTGTCAATTCCCAAAGGGAAACATACATTACGACCTACCATGTTACAGTAATTACAAATTAATGACTAGGGTTGCTCATAGTACCGAATGGGAGACTTTATTGTCCAGGGTGCGATGATACCATCTCCCTAATGCAGCCCAGATTACAGGAACCTCAGTCCATTCACCCTTGGGGCCCGCAGCCCAGATTTCAGGATCATGAGTTCTTTCACCCTTGGAGTTCATCTATCATGAGATGGTTTTACTCCACCTCTCCCTAACAGAGTCACACCACTCCCCAGGAAAAAGGAATTAGAACTTGGTTAAGAGCTTGGGACTGTAAATATGTCAATATCTTGTTGTACTATGAATGTATATGAAATCAAGTATGATGTCATACATATTGCAGTCTATATTAATATTACTATTAAATTCTGCGTAAGAACATTATCAGACTTCATATATTAAGCACATCCCCACGCATACCACCAAGAACAAGGCATGTTACTGCCTGTAACTTAATAACAGTTATGATCTGATCTGATTCATGGTTGAGAGCCAGTTCTTATCAACTGCTCTTCTATCTTTTCTGATCGATGGTGATCACTGGAAGCTTTTGATTCCTTTCCTTCATATCTCTCAATGTGAGGGAGAGGTCACACCTCTTCATTATGGATGCACTTTGGCAAGAGACACACCCTTTCACCATTAGCACCCTTTGAAAGAGTGCAGCTCTTCATTACTTCTGCCCTTTGAAAGGGACACAACCTTTTACAATCAGATCTGCACTTATTATTTAAATCAGATATACACTTCTGATTCCCCAAATTATCCCCCTTTCAAATAAAGTTCTCTTCTCCCTTTTATATCTCATGTTTGAGGGAGTCGCAACTTTTCATCTTATGCCTTTTGACCATTCATTAAACTTAACTAAATTTTAGTTATATTTAACTATATTCTTTTATATTTGAATTTTAATATTATTTTTATTCTTTTGAATTTTAATTTTATTATTATTATTTACCATTAAACTCTATTTCAAAGTGGGGACATTACAGTTATGTACTTCTATATTTTCCCCTCTGAATTTTTTTCAAGATTTTTTTATATTCCAAATTGCGGGTTTTCTTCCCCCTCTTGAACCTGCTAAGGCATTCAAAGTTTCAAACATGCTACTTGTGACATTCAAACATCATACTTACAACTTTTATGGGACTGGCTACATCAGCTGTTAGTCCATCTAAAGATTCTAAACATAATTTGAGCTGATCATCAAATGCAGAGAGCATTATCTTTTGAAGGAACCAAGAAAACTTTGTGATAGTAGCCACGTGGAGAACCTTCCATTTTCTACTAAATTATTTTAAATAATCTCATGGCAAAATCAGGGATGCAGAACCCACGACATTCCAGTTGAGAAGCTTGATAAGAAAAACCATGGTCAACTTCCTAACTAGATATTGTAAAGACATTTGCATATTTATGGCCTTTGATTGAATGCTTAGCTCTTGACAAAAAAAGCTCAGTAGTAATACTAAGATGTTGATGCTAAAAGTAGTTCAGAACTTCAGAGATGAGAAAGGGCAATTTATATTTATGAGAGTGGTTTGCATAAGTGCAAAATTTGTAATGCTTTCTTCTCTTTACCTTAGCTTTAAAAAATCTGATTGGCACAGTGTTTTAATCCATCTGTTGCTTTATGCCCAGATGGATGGTATTAATCATTCCATGTTCCTAGTTCTACAAGTTATAGGTAGATTCTGATGTAGTCGAAATAGGGAACGATCCCCTATCCTTGCAACCATATCACATAAAATCACTTTTAGCAGTTCAATAAGATCTCTAAAACTTACAACAAACTGAATTTGAAAGCTCTCTAAAGAGATCCAACTCTACGTAGAAACTGCACTCACCTAATCATTGAACATGACCACATAAACTCTGTTTCTGCACTGATTTTGGAAATTACATTAAATTTATTGTTTGCTGACTTTTAAAAGACAAACAACACTTACAAAATTAAAAATTCCTGATTAAGTTAAAAACTAAACCAAAACCCTTCACTCTTAATCATCTTGTTTTATTATCATGAAAGAACAACATTATTCAATAATGGCTTGGAGAAATTTTGACAGCATAACCCTTACAAAATAGATATTTCTCGAATGTGAAGCCTCACAAATAGACTAAAGAGTAAGATACAATCTCAAACATACAATAATAATAGCAAGAAAGCTAGGTGTCTATATGCCAACACTAGCTCCAATTATTGGCTCCAAACTACGCCTATGGACTCCAAACATCTAAATAAAATCTCCAGTGACTTCTTTAACCTTCAACCTCCACTAATGTCCAACAGTAGCTCCAATCATTGACTCTTAACTTCACTTGCGGTCACCAAACCTGTAAAAGACATTTTCAGTGCCTTATTCAATAGGATCTCCAATACTGTCCAGAGTCAATGATCAGCATAGGAGATCCTATTTAAGGTGTTAGAGATGTCCTTTACAGGTTCGGTGCCCCCAGAAGACATTCAGAACCAATGATTGGAGCTAGTGTTGGCAGAGAGGAACCTAATTTTACTACTATTATTATTGTTGTATCTTTCAGATTGGGTCTCAAGTTTATTTGTGAGGTTTCAGATTAGAAAAACATAATTTTTTCAAGGGGTCAGCTGTCCATATTTCCTCAGTTATTATTGTGTAATGTTGGTCTTTCATGATAATAACATCAGCATGTTTTGTGTTCACTAGTAGCCTATAAATCAACAAGTTAAGTGTGAGTTTTCAATTTTGTTATTGTATGAGTGATAATGGTCTTTTAAAAGTCTAACAATAGCAATTAAGTTAATTTTGAAAATAAATGCAATAAGAAAGTTTAAGCAGTCATGTTCAATGACAAGGTGAGTGCACTTCTGTGTAGAGTTAGGTCTTTTTAGAGTCTTCAAATTGGGTTTGTTGAGTGTTTTTGAAGCCTCATTGGACTATTATGCATGGCATAATGTGATACTGCTGCAAGGATAAAGCTACCCCTTCATTGGGTCCTCTATCCTTGACTACATCAGATGGTATCAAACAGGTCCATTCTGTGTGAGGGTGAGAAGATATAGGGACATCTTTCACTGAATGAGTGCTGGTTGGAGGGTGTTAAAGAGTGCATTCTTCAGTGAAAATTAGATAAGGAGCATATTCAATTTTCTGAAGAGGAAACCAATTTGTGGGTTAAATATGTGTGTGTGTGTTTTTATTTTGAAGAGTGTGGGTGTGTGAGTAGAAGATGTTTTAAATGTCTTCAAGGATGAAAACAAGATTGCTCTTAAAAGGGCAACACAAATTGCTCTTAAATGAGTGCACAAGATACCATCAGGAGTTGCAGAGTCATGTACAAGAAATATTTGTGGAAGGTTTGAGTCTAGTGATAGCAACAGTGGGAGGTGATATAAGGAGGGACACAAAACTGATGAATAAATTGTTTGATTACGTCATGCAGATTGGGATGGGACAAGAGGAAGACCTTTCAGCTGAAAAGGAATGGCTAAACAGAATCTTCAAGGGAATTAATGAGCAGATCATGAGTGGACGTAGAGATGGCATGCAATGAAAACATGGGAATATGCACTATACTAAAGGAATACACATATGAGAATAGAGAGTAGCCCACATGGAAGTAGAAGAATTCAATTTCTATAATGAGGGGAAGCAAAAGAGAAGTGATTGACAGATGAAGATGGGTTATGGTGGGAATAACAGAATTTGGAAAAGGAAGAAGGGATGTGGTCAAGTCAAAAATTAGGATAAGGAAGAAGGCCTGTATTTTGCAAACTACCATGTGAGCAAGAGTTCATATTTATTTTATACCTCAATTGTTTGAGGAAAAAGCATCTTAGGTAAATTGGCAATCAACATCAATAAATAAAAATTGTTTGTATTTCTTTTGTTTGTTTGCCTTTCTAGGCGTCACTGACATTTGATTCTTATAAATTTAATTCAAATTTGAATTTGAATCCTTTTCCCTCTGAAAAGGGTGTCCAAAATATGTGAGAAGTTTCATCTTCAATCACAAGTTAACGGCTTTCAATGCAAGTGCTTAGATGGAAGAATTCGAAGAGTCAACTTGGAGGGGAGTTGGAGTTGAGTATGGGGAGATTTTGAAGTTGCATGATTCACCATTGTAGTGCATGTTTTGATGCTCAAAGTATTCACCCATGTTTCAAACCGAGTTCTAAGTTCAAAAAAATAGTTTGCATGTCACCTAATGAAATGATGCCATAGTTCTATTTTTTACAAGCCTTAGTTTGAAGTGTTGCAGTCTTTTGACTCTTTTGAAGGTTGGGCGCCACATTGTTGAGTTTATGCAATTGAAGTTGACTTCCAAATTCAAAAAGTTGCATCTTAAAATATCTCCTAATTTTTTCTCTTGCTCATGTTTTGTAGTTGTAAGTTAAAGAAAACTTCTTTCTTAGGCATATTGGAGAGTTAGAAGTTGCTGAAGTTAATGATTTTTGCAAGTTGAAGACTTTACGAAGATTTTAATGCCCATATTGTTTTATTTCAGTCTTGTGAAGTTGTGAGGTGTTCTAAAACATATATTTACCAGTTTCTCAAATGGATATGCTACCCGATTATTTCCTATGTAATTTTGTTGGCAATTAACTATTAAAGAACACAGCATTTTCCCACACCCTGTCAACTGAAAATTGTTCTAATCGTGAGGTTGGTTGTTCCAACTCATTTTTCTGATGAAAACTAGTAAGTGCAATTGTATTGAATGTGTCAAGGTCTTGTAACCAGCCAGCAAAGAGCTGTTTAAAATTTATAAAACAAAATTGTGGAATCACTTCTAAACTCACCTAGGATAAAGACTAGTTTTAGCAGTTTTAAACTCTGGTGTTTGATCCAAGTGTAAAGATCATATCAGACTATATTTATAATTTTCAGACCCTTGAAAACCTTAATAGATTGTGGTCAAGTGTAGCAGTGAGGAGGTGGTCACCATTCAATTGATTCCCTATCCAACTTGTGTTAGATTCTTAATATGATTTCATATATGATAGATATGCAATTACTAGCTTGTGGAATCTCTGACTTAGCATTGTAATGAGTCCAAGCCACTTTTTTCTGTGGACTTCCTTTGGAAAACTACTCAGATTTGTCAGATGGAGATAATTGAGAACACAGTCATTCAGCTTTCAATTTTACTTTGAAGAGTGGATTTTCCGATTTACCATTGGCATGTCTCATGAAAGTTGAGTTGAATTGATTTATATGAAGATTTGTCTTATCTGGCCTTCTCAATTTCCATTACTCTGGGTACACTGGTTTATTGGGGTTGCAGATCTATGGTGTTTTAGTATTTTACTGTCTTCAGATTTCAAGTTGTGCTTTACAATTGTCAGTCTATCTTCAAAGCTCATTTATTTTATAAGCTCAAGAGAGATTTTCTTCTTCCAAGCAGTTTTAACTTTTAATGCATGCTTAATAAAGAAAAGAATTTCAAATTAAAAGAGCTTAGAGGCATTTGGCAGTATGCAATGCCTATTGTTTCTTTCCATCTTTTCACAAGACCCAGGCAAGTATGACTTACCAAAATTGGTAAGAGACATTCTGAACTTTGTTCAATTTCTGTATATGTATAGACACTTAGTTTACAGACTTGATTTTTTCTATTTATTTTTTTCTTGAAAGAAGATGTGCCTTGGAGGAGCAACCTTAGTTACTTTTTCTTTGAGACATTCAAATTCCAAGGACAGTATATCATTGTTTACTTCGAGGTTTTCATGTCAGAATATGTATGTACTTTAAACAGGTTGTTTTGGCAGCACATACAGGTCGTGACAGTTTAATTTGGGACTCAACGATCTTTTAAATATGTTTGTAATTGGCCTGATTAAACACCTGAGTATTCAACAGAGTGACCTAGCAAAAATGCAATATCAGTCTTCAAAATTATCGGTCCCTTCAAAGTTCAATATTTTATATTTTAGTATAGAATTATTTACATTGTTACAAGCATCTGTAATCTTTTAAAGCATCCAATTCCACATAGCTTTAAATGTAGCATCCAATAACACCATATGTTGGTTTCTTGGACTCTTTCCATTGAAACATAATTGGAAAAAAAATTCTAAGTAATTGTTGATTTAGTTTGTCCAGTCTGAGTCAGGTTTTGATAATGAGCCCTTGGGACATTCAAAGCTTGATTATTGTGCCCAATGTTATGCTAGACTCTAAAGTCATGTTCAGGTAGTCTTGAGATATTCAACTTAGGTGAAGATTATCAGTGGGTTCTAATTGTTAAGTTTATTTAAATTCTGTGATCAAGAGGATAGAAGAGATGAAGATATAGTCTGTAATTAAATTTGAACTGCAGTAGTGCGAATGAAAGGAAGCACAACACTTATCAATTCCAGTATTGTGTTCCTCCTTATTGTATGTGTGTTATATATATGTGGAAGAGGGGTTAAGTAGTGAAGAGATATGTCTTCCCACGTGGGAAGACACATCTCTTCCCTACGTGCCACTTATCACCCGTTAACAGCCCGTTAACAATATTAACACAGCCCATTAATAACATAGCCCGATAACAATTTAAGATCATCGCTGATCGTGAGGAACGCGATTATGAATCGCTTATCATAGCCCGTTAACATGAAAGGGTGTGACCGGTCAGACATCATAATTCAGTTTAGATTTTATTATTGATTGTTAACATACATACTAATAGTTAAAGTGTAATCAATGTATCGGAATTATGAAATTGTACGACTAACGTTATATGAATTAACACTCCCTCTTAACTAGGGAGGACACATTTCATGTTAGAGAAAACATCACAATTCATCCATTGATTGTGAAGAGAAGAGATATCACACCATAGTGATATCTAGAGATATGGTTCAACAATGAATATCAAGTCTCATGATACTCACCATAACTCATAGTTATCAAGTAAGGTATGTGCACTGGCATCAAGTCACATGATGCCTACCATACTGATAATGATTCATGGCATGTCCACGAATATTATGTCCATCATATTCACCATGAAGATCTCTATCATAATTATGGTTTATTTAATGATACCAACCAACTGATATCTACCATAATGTCTCGGAGATATATACTATCATGACATGTCCACGGATATCAAGTCACATGATATCCATCAAGATAGATAAATTGATAATTGTAAAATCGTCACCTTACAATATCAATTTGAAACACGTGTTCATTATTGAAAAGTTGTCACCCTTCAATAATGTTCACAGGAGGGCACATGAAGTCATGGAGTCACACACATGACAAATAAAAGAGTTTACACATTAAACATCCTAAATATATTAGTATATCAGAATAAATGAGACTCTATCTCAAAATTAAATAACATTTTCAACCATACCAAGTTTATGTCTAAAGTGTTTAATCTTGATCCTGGAGAGAGGCTTAGTAAGAATGTCTGCAATCTGATCACTTGTACTAATATAATTCAGTCGGATCGCACTCCTTTCCACCATATCTCAAACATAGTGATAAGGAATCTCAATGTGTTTAGACCTGTCATCAAATACTGGATTCATTGAAAGCTTGATGCAACTCTGATTGTCACAATAGATGACAGTAGGATTTAAGGGCTGACCAAACAGTCCTACAAGCAATTTCTGAAGCCATACTGCTTCTCTTGCTCCCATGGAGGCTGCAATGTATTCAGCTTCTATAGAACTTTGAGCAACAGAAGACTGTTTTCTACATATCCATGAGATCATTCCTGATCCTAAACTGAAGCAACATCCTGATGTGCTTTTCCTGTCAACTATGCTTACAACCCAATCAAAATCAGTGAATCCATGTAGGTCAAGGTCTACATGTTTATATTTCAGACCAAAACCAATAGTTCCTCGAAGATATCTCAGAATATGCTTTGCAGCAACAAGATGTATTTCCCTAGGTTCACACATGAACTAACTTAGTGTATTAATAGCATAACATATATCAGGTCTTGTCTTTACCAAATACATCAGAGATCCAATAATCTGTCTGTAGAGAGTAGGATTTGCAAACTCTGATTCTGCAGCTACTTCCTTTAGCTTGTGCAGATTTGTCTCCATAGGTGCGGTCATAGATCTACAATCCATCATTCCAAATCTCTTGAGTATATCAATGGTGTATTTTCCTTGATTAAGGATTATACCATTTGCCTGCTGCCAAACTTCCAATCCAAGGAAGTAGTGAAGAATTCCTAAATCCTTCATATCAAACTCAGAGGCTAATTGTTTCTTTCACCGAGAAATACGATTATCCTCTCCTGTGATTAGTAGATCATCAACATAAAGAATAAGAATTAATAATTCACCATTGATTACCTTGTAGTAGAGATTTGGATCTGCTTCATTCTTGGAAAACCCTAATTCCAAGAGATAGTGATCAATTCTTTCATACCATGCTCTCGGGGCCTGTTTCAATCCATATAGGGCTTTCTTTAATTTGCAGACATGTGATTCAACCTTATAAATCACAAAACCGTCAATTTGCTCCAAATAAACTTCTTCAATCTTACCATTCAGAAAAGCAGTCTTAACATCCATTTGATGGACTTTCCATCCTTTAGATGCTGCAATAGCCAAAACTGCTCAGATAGAAGTGTATCTAGCAACAGGGGAAAATGTCTCTTCATAGTCAATACCTTCTTTCTGTGAGAAACCTCTGGCAACAAACCTTGCTTTGTGCTTCTCAATGCTGCCATCTGCTGCATGTTTGATTTTGAAGATCCATTTAGAAGATACCACAAAGTTTGCCTTTAGGCCTAGGCACAATATCCCAGACATAATTTTTCAGAATTGACTAATACTCTGTTGACATAGCATCTTTCCAAACTTGATGCTCTCACTCATCAAGGCAGCATAACTAGAAAATAGGTTAGGTCTCTTACTTTCTCTGAAGGTCCCGTTTGGAGCAACATAATTTTCAGCTTCTTGAAGCATCTTTTTAGCCCAAAGTGGTCTCTTTCTAGTTTCAGGATAATGTTCTTCCAAAGGTAGGTCTTGAACTTCATGCTTAGCGTTTTCAGGGGTTTCCCTGTAAATCTCAGGGGTGGGATCCTCATCCATGCTTGTAGGAGGATCTTGGTGTTCTAATTCATTAGAGCTTTTGGACCTCTTGAATGCTATGTCTTCTTCAAAGATGACATCTCTTCTTAGTTCAATTTGCCTTTGTCTAGGTATGTATACTCTGTAAGCTTTAGAAGTTTCACTGTACCCAACAAATACCCCTTTCTTTCCAGAAGGTTCTAATTTTGATCTTTTTTCTTTGGGAACATGAATATAGACTGGACACCCAAAGATCCAGAGATGACTTATGTCTTATGTCAGGTTTGTTACCAGTAAAGGCTTCCTCAGGGGTTTTATTATCAAGAAGAGAATGAGGACATCTATTTTGAATGTACACAGTTGTCCTAGATGCTTCAGCCCAAAATGAGGTTTCTATATTTTGGTCAAACAACATAGCCCCAGCAGCTTCTACTATAGTCCTATTCTTCCTTTCAGCTACCCCATTTTGTTGTGGGTTATAAGGTACAATTAACTCCCTCTTAATCCCAGCATTTATACAATAATCTTTAAACATATCAGAAGTGTATTCCCCCCCATTGTCTGTTCTTAAGGTTATGATTTTCTTACTTGTCATGTTTTCTGGCAAAGCTTTGAATTCCTTAAATTTAGAAAGGATTTCTTCAGACTCTTTGTACCTCAGAAAATATATCCAGGTCCTAGAATAATCATCTACAAATATTACATAATATAAAAATCCTCCTAAGGAGGGTACAAACATGGGTCCACATAAATCAGAATGAACTAATTTTAATACATTTTTGGATTTACTGTTGCTAGAATTGAAAGACCCTTTAGTATTCTTTCCCAAGGCACACCCCTTGCATGCTCCTTCAAAACTGTGACTTAGCTTGGGTAAGCCAATCACCATCTTCTCTATCTTAGGTAGGGCATGAAAATGAAGGTGCCCTAATCTTTTGTGCCAAAGTTCATTCAAATCTGGAGTCTCATGAATCAAGGCTTGAGGTGGAGTGGTGCAAAGTCTGTAGAGGCTCCCTTGTCTTACTCCAATGGTGTGGGCTTTCTTGATGGTGGAGTTCTTTGGCCAAGCAAGTACCTTTCCTTCCATAAAGGTTAATCTGTAACCCTTATCTTCAAGTGCAAAAATTGAGACAAGGTTTCTCTTTATACCAAGTACAAATAGAACTTCAGTCAGCTGTAGGGATATGCCTGACTTTAGGCTGATATTGCAGGTTCCTATTCCCATAACTGGATAATTTGAGTCATCACCAATTGTCACTTCTTCATTTGAATTTTCCACAAGTGTATCTAGGTACTCACAAAATCCAGTGATGTGTTGAGATGCTCTATTGTCAATCACCCATGTGTTGGAACTGGAGGTGACTTGACTAGAGAGGGCTGAGTAGAAGACTAGTTTCTCAAAATCACTCCCTTTCTTAACTTCTACCATTGAAGCATGTTGCTTGATCCTGTTTGGACACTTCATTGCATAGTGCCCATATTGGTCACATCTGAAACATTGTACTTCAGAAATGACTCTCTTCTTTTTTGAAGACCTTTATCCATTTGAGTCGTTGTCCCTCTTTCTCTTAAAGTTCTTCTTCTTTCGTTTCTTGTGGGAATTAGAGTTTAGAACTTGAATGCTCTCATTACCATTGTTTTGTTTTGTTCCTCTTGTGACAAGCCGAGATTCCTCTTGAATGCAATCGGTTTTCAATCTATCAAACTTAGGAAATTTAGAAGGAGCATTGATTCCTTGAATGAACGATTCCCACGAGATAGGAAGTCCATTTAGGGTCATCATAGCAAGTTCTTTGTTGTCTACTAGACGTCCAATAGTGGATAGTTGATCCCCAAGCTCAGTGATCCTCAAGAAATAGGATGTAACTGTCTCTCCTTTATTCATCTTTATATGGTGTAGTTGATTCTTCAAGATGAGAGCCCTGCTAGTGTTGTTAATTTTATAAATGTCAACTAGGGCTTTGAACATCTGAAAAGCCGTCTCATATTTAGAAATAACTGGCACAATGTGGTCTCTCATTGAATCCACAATTATCTTAAGAGCCTTCTCGTTGTCCTTGCTCCACTGAATTTTCTCCGTATCATCAGAGGGTTCAAGAATTTCACTCTTGACATGGGAGTCAATTTTATTTTCTTTCAAAACAAGCATGATCCTGAATTTCCAAGATACAAAATTTGATGCTCCATCTAGTTGATCTTCAAACTTAACTCCGGTTGCCATTAGGATTATAGGAATGTGATTTACTAAGAGTCAGGTGAATGTCTATAAGATCGTTACAGAATTTAATTTGATCTTCCTTAACTTAGCTCTGATACCATGTTAAGTTTATTTAAATTCTGTGATCAAGAGGATAGAAGAGATGAAGATATAGTCTGTAATTAAATTTGAACTGCAGTAGTGCAAATGAAAGGAAGCACAACACTTATCAATTTCAGTATTGTACCTCCTTATTGTATGTGTGTTTATATATGTGGAAGAGGGGTTAAGTAGTGAAGAGATATGTCTTCCCATGTGGGAAAACAGATCTCTTCCCTGCGTGCCACTTATCACCCGTTAACAGCCCGTTAACAATATTAAAACAGCCCGTTAATAACATAGCCCAATAACAATTTAAGATCATTGCTGATCGTGAGGAACGGGATTATGAATCGCTTATCATAGCCCGTTAACATGAAAGGATGTGACCGGTCAAACATCATAATTCGGTTTAGATTTTATTATTGATTGTTAACATACATACTAATAGTTAACATGTAATCAATGTATCGGAATGATGAAATTGTACGACTGACGTTATATAAATTAACACTAATTACCTTCATGGTGGCATTATCAGTGGGTTCCAGTAGGCTATTTAGAACCAATGTAGTCATCACTGTAAGCTCTAATATTTTTATTATTTTTCACTAAGTAAACTCTAAAAGTAAATCCCAGGTATTTTTAATGGGTGAACCAATGTAGCCATCACTGTAAGCTCTAATACTTTTAATCTTCTTCACTAAGTAAACTATAAAAGTAAATCCCAGGTATTTTTAATGGGTTAGTAGATTCAGAAACTAATATAGTAGAAAAGATTTCTAATTTCTGACGATCCCTTTTTCTCCTTGCCCCTTGACTTGATAATAAGGTTGCACTTCAAAATTTTGAAGACCACTAATCAAGCCTATATTTTGTGTTACACTTTTGCACAATGTGTTGATAATAAAGATTGGAAGTCACACTATGAAGTCACATATCGTTCCAAGAGGAAGGAACAGTGGAATATAACAACACTAAAAAAACTCACCCTTAAAGGAGAGAAGGAGAATGTAACAAGAGCATTTGAGGCAAAATTCACAAGAACTGCAACACTTATTCCACGACCTCTTGTGCGCAGGGGAAAGATCTCTGAGACCATCAGCCAGCTAATGGGGCCAAAAGACACCTGCATTATAAATCATTTGCGTGTCATCTCACTGCATCAAACCATTATGAATCAATATAATTCAGTAAAATTATGTATTTGGCATGATTGGAAGTTGCAAGAAAAACATCAAATACTTGACAATGTACTTATTCCATAATATGAATTTAACGTCATTGTGAGTATACCATCTATACAGCTTAAGAAAGAAGATATATTTCAATGAAAGTTTCATTTCTCCAACATTACTAGAATTCATAACAGTTAGAGCACTGATTGACATAAGCAAGAAATGCAATGGTTCTAATTAACATTTATTAAACCTTAAATAATATATCAGATTCAGCTATCAAGATTCCAAGGACAACAGTCCCAAGTGCTTGAACTTAGATAAGAGTGTGGATCATACATGTAAGTGTATGAGGCACAATTATTCACCATCACAAAGCAAATCTAAATCAAAGAGCTTCTTCACAAACTATACTATTATGTTAAATAGATATTCTATCAACAAGACTTCCATGATAGCAGATTCAAAAGTCTCCAAACTCTTGTAATAACCAAAAATACACTACAGATCCAGATGAAAATTGAAAAAATGTTTAGTGGTTAATCAGAATAAAATTATGTTAACTGTTATGTTTCGTCTTAATCTTACTTCTTTTTAATTAGATTTCCATATGCTGTGTTGCATAGTGAATGCACGAGAGGAATGTTGTACCTTAGCACAAGTTGGACTTGTGAAATGGTCAAGGTTATATACAGGGAGTAAAGCCATCTTGTTGGCCATTGGCTGCATAATGATTCTTTGAATAATGGTAGTGTTTCTGCACACTCAACTGGCTGCAAAGAACTAGTGCAGACTGCACGACCCATAAAATGTTGTGGGTGATAAATGAGATATTTGAGCCTCAAAGCTGCAAAGGGGGTGCACAAGGGAGTGGAATTATATTACATGCAGGGAAGGCATTTGTGCAAAGTCACAAACACCACAAAGCTATAAAATAAGCTATATGATGCATTAAAGTGCAAAAGGAGTAAACAAGACTATTCAAGTGCTATATGACTTGTGGATATAAGTACAAAAGGAGTAATAAGACTATTCCTGTGCTATATGACTTGTGGATCAAGTCGAATTATGCACCCATGAAAGTTATCGACCTTTATCATATGGATTTGTGTTAGCAGACTGTGTTTTGAGTCACCATATCTGATCCATTTTCCACTACATCACTGATACTAGAATAACTACTTTACACTCTGAAGAACTGCTAGCTCATTTATGAGTGTCTGCTCCTCTTACTAGAATACTTCATTGATTTCCTACTCCAACTTACTTTTGTATCTATCACAAGTTAGTTTGACTCTTTTTGGCTAGCTTCAAAAATGTTACCAAACTTATATATGTTTCAACCAGCGATTTTGTTTCTCAAAGATTATAACTTTTTTGTACATCTGTACATGTCAAGACATTATAATTTTGGGGCATGTATCTACCATTCTTTAACTTTTTTAGTCAAAGTTAGTTATGAAGGCCACATGCTTTCAAATTTGAAAGGGCTTCTTCGTTTCCTTATTGTTGGTTGGATGCTTAATGTGGTTAGGCAATGATCAGATAGAAATGTAATGTCCCTTTTTAAATTGTCCTTATTTTTCCTTAAATAATAAAATCTAACTCTCAATAATAGTTGCACAATTAATTATAAGTAAGAAATTAAACTAGAAATTGTAGCTGAACACTTTATTATATAATTCCAATTTAATGCTTAAAGTGTATCTCAGAAAACATAGAACCTATTCTCGAATCTCTGCTTTAAATATTCGTCTAATCTGCAGTGATCATTCTTTATTTAATTGCCTTTGAAATGTCTTAGAGTCTAGCTGAATCAGGGGTTTCCATCCACTAACTCAGTGATGGAAATTAACGATTTTTTGTCCTTTAATTTCTACCCAGAGGGGTTTCATCCTCAGGTTGATTGAACCATAATCCATGCCCCACAAGGAGTAAAATCAGATGCATGTTTGTCTATGATGGTTTCTTTTCCTTGTTTGGTGTCTCTTACATATCTTTTTTCCTTAATAGTCATTATTCTTTGAATTCCCCTTGACTTTTAATTAAATTAAAGTACAGGGCGCCAAGTACACTGGTCCAGCACTTTCAGCTCCAGATAGCTGTCACAGGTTCTTCTCTGTATCCTGATCCCAGATTTGTACATCTGTGTTGGCTTCCAGTCCTATATCTTGTTGTTTATCGTCAATTTTCTATCACTTTACCTGGATCTTGCATATTCATTTCATAATCATCATATCCAATCAAACCTAATCAAAAGGGGAACAATTAATCAAAGTGTTCAGCTCTCCTTGGGAACTGGAGTTGAACCTTGTTGGTTTTTCCCCCAATGAAATAACTCAAATTGGAAATGGTGAATGAATAAGTTCTTAGTGTGCATCCTGTTGTGACCTTTTTCACACATCGCCCCATTGCAAATGGGGACCCTCCTTGCTTGTCTCGAAACCTTATCGGCGCCCAATTTGGTCAGTTTTGAAAGGTCCGAGTTTTGGAAGTCATAAGTCAGTCTGTGCAAACCATGGTCAGAACAAAGTCCAGACGTTGTCAATGTGCCTAGAAAGTCCGAAGAATGAAGATTGCAATTGATTTGGATCAATTTGGACAACTTTCTATTTTTGGAAAGTTTTGATTTTTTTTTTTTCCTATTTTTTAGGAAGTTTCGTTTTAGGAACTTTAAGCACGATCCCTGAAATGGCTATTTTTAGAAAGTTTTTCCTATTTTGTAGGGATGCTTTCTTTTTCTATTTTTGGAAAGGGATCTAGGGTTTGCACTGTTGGCTCTGAGTTACATTGAAAATGATCAAGAATTCCACTCAAAATTAAAGTTTTGTCCTAAAAATCTAAGTTCCTAGATTTTAGGGATCCACAGGAATTCGGTGGATAAATGGAGTATGAATTTCAAATTTCAAGAAGATCCGAGTTGAAATGCATAAGTTATGGAGATTTCAAATCTGGTTATCATAGGGATCAACTCTCTCCAAGTCCGCCCACCAAGGATGTTCACATGGTCAAGGGCCTCTTGAAGACCGCCCTCATGATGTAAGAAAGTGAAAGACATCTCATGAAGTCCGCCCTCAATGGTGCATACCTTCTTCCAAGTCTGCCTACCCATGGTGCACAACTTTGATGACCTTTGCCATGTATAAGGTGCATAAGTGTGGTGAAGACTGCCCTCCTATAGGGGAGACAAGTGAACTCCGCCCCATGATGGAGAAAGAGAACAAATGAACTCCGCCTTGGAAGGGGAACAAGTCTAATCAAGTCTGCCTACCAACAAAGGTGCACAACTCCCCTCAAGTCCGCCCTCATGGTGTATAAGATTGATCAAGTCTGCTCACACTTGGTGCATAAATGTCATGAAGTCCGCTTTGGAAGGGACTTAGCTTGGTCATGGAAGCAAGGAGGTTCGCCCATGCTATGGTGCACAAGTCCTATGAACTCCTCCCTTAATTGGATGTGGTGCACAAGTCTCTTGAAGTCCACCATGTGGTAAGGGCAAAGACATGACTAAGTCCGCCTTGAAGAAGACTGAATATGGTGCAAAGGATTGATCAAGTCCGCCTAGGACTAGTTTGCAAAGTGGAAGACATTTCATAAAGTTCGCTTGCCCATGTTAAACAATTTCCATGAAGTTCGCTTGCCTATGGTGCACAAGTTCCATGAAGTTCACCCACATGTGAAATACATTGAAAGTAAGAGGTGCAAAGGTTTGATAAAGTCCACCCAGCAATAGTAGAAGGCTTTGAAGAGAAGTGAAAGACTCTAGCCAAGTATGCCATGTAGATGGAGAAGAGGTTCTTCTAAGTCCGCCCACATTGCTTGATAAGATGGAAGACATTTCATGAAGTCCGCCCCTAGAAGAAAAAAACATTTGCTAATGGGGAATGAAGGGGATGAAGTCCGCCATGTAGATGGAGAAGAAGTTCTTCCAAGTCCGCCCTGCCTTGAAAATCTTATCAGCAAGCAAGGAAAATATTTTACCTACTCCACCATGGTGAAGGAAAGAAAGTTTCAAAAATTCGAGCTAGGGGAAGAAGAAAGTTTTAGAAAGTTTCAAAATTTGGAAGAAGAAAGAAAGATAGAGTTCGATTCATGAACTCAACCTGAAAATAGAAACTTTCTCAAGGAACTAAACTCAAACTAGAAACAAAATCAGAACTTTCCCAAGCGACTGAGTTCAACTGAAATCAAAAAAGAAACTTTCTAAAGAGACTAAACTCAACAAAGAAATAAGACATGTCTAGGTTCGATAAATGGAAGAAAAATAGAAACAAATCGAGTTCAAATTTGGAAGGACTGACTTGGTTTCTAATTGCAAAGATCGAACTCTTTATGAATGAATCATTCATTCGTTTCTCTCATTCAGACACTTGAAGAAAGATTATTTCAGGTTTTCTAAAGCATTTTTAGAGCCTCAAGAATAGTTCGAAAATTTTCCAAGGCATTGAGGAGAAGACAAACAAGGGTTTTCATCTATTTCTCAAGGTGACAGGGGTATTCTAGTTTGTTTCCTTACTTTTTGATGAAGATTCAAGGCATCTTCGGTGATTTTCATCTACTTTTCAAATTTTGGAAGAGATTTTCAGGCACTTAGTCTGATTTTCACATATTCTCCAGAATTTGAATCTGATTTCAACGTTTATTTCACAGATTTTGGGACTAAGTTATTCATTTTCAGATTAATCAAAGACACATTTCACTCCCAAACCTTCAAATCAGATTGAGTTTTCAAGGATTTCTAAAATTTCTAAGTGTTCGCAGCTTGTTAAAGGCTAAAAGAGTTGAGGAATTGGTGTAAAAGGGGTCAAAATCAGAGCACTCCGCCACCAAACCTTCGAAATTCACACTCAAAATAAGGATTCTAACTTAATTTCTTTTGGTTTTGCAGATCATGAATGGCAGTTGAAGGCGGGATCATCGCAGAAAACACAAATGGAGTTTCAAGCCAAATTCAAAATTGAAGACAAGTTTGCAAGGAAGGTTCGTCCGAGGATAGAGATGGCCAAATTTTGGCTTAGTATGAGAAATACTTCACAAACGGGTTCTTCCCCAAATTCGAGGCACTTGAAAGAATCTCAAGGCATCAAGAAAGAAAAGTCCTCAGACTGAAAAATTTCATCCATAATACCAGACATATGGAAGCAATCAAGACAACTTCTTGAAGGATTTCATCTCCTAAAGAATTAAAGACAAAATCCCAATCAGAATCAAATTGTGACAAGAAGAATCAAATTTCCATACTTAGACAATTTCTTCACACAAATTGGAGAATTCAAGGAAGACATCCAGCATGCTGAGGTGGTGCCTCGTCATCTTCCAACCAATCAAATTGTTCCAGGTCAACATGTTCAAGTTCAATGAACATGACTTATCCACAAAAGCTTCTAGAAGGCACACTTCACAATGCAACAACCTTCTATTTTTATTGTTGGTTCATATTTAGCAAAAAGGATAAGTGTCCCCAAATGTAATTTTCTCATTGGTCGAGGGGTAGTTAGTTGTAACAAACCCTAATTAGGGTTTTGATCTTTCTATCTGGGCCCTTGATCACTGTTCGATCTCGGCAATTCAAAACTTTTGAGTGCCTATATAAGGTTTCTCCCTCTCATTTGGAGAGTGTGAAGTTTTTGAAATATTGTTGCACGAGGTCATTTTGGATAATACATGGCTTGTGTGCTTCTAGGCCTTGTAATCTCTTTTATCTAAATGATTAGCAAGGTTTTCAATTTCTTCAACACAAAAGATTAGAATTTACTTCAAGTTGTTAGATTGAATGCAAGATTTCATAAGTATTGATTTGTGGTGTATCTCCGCTCATACTTTTGATGGACAGATGATTTTTGTTCATTGTGTAAAATTAGTCTAAGCTTTCCTTTGTGTATGCTTAACTTCCGATCATCAGCACATCCCTTGAAGATTGCATCCGCTTTGTGTAGTTGTCCTAAGCAAGGCGAAGCAAAGTGTGATTATTGAGTTCACCTAGTCAATATCCTCTTGAATTCCTAGGAATAGATTAGAACTTCTAAACCCTTGTCTCCTTTTCAGTTTTTCATGATCCAAGTCCCAAATGATAGAGCTTCATTGTCTAAACCTTCATTGTGAATTGAATGATAGAGCTTCATTGTGTATTACTGGCATATCACAACGCCATTTGATCTTTTTGCAATCTTAGCATAAGCGGTGATTTTTCAAGAGAAGATAGAGTGTCTTAGGACATTTTATTCTGAGTTTGGTGAATGATAAAAGAAACACCAACACATCCCTAGGCTGAGACCCATTTCCATACATTTAATTGATCAAATCAAGGCTATATCACACAGTATAATCAATTGCATCATGGATATCATTTCCTATCATCTAATTAATTGGTTCATTGATTGCATTATCATTGTTTACATTTGCAATAAATTTTGTCAATTAATTAAACGCATTACAAGCATAATAAACCATTTCCTTTACTTCTTTCAGAAAGCAATCGTGTGTTTTGAAGCTTATAATTGTTTATAAGTTTCATAACTCATTGTTTTGAATTTAAGAGTCATGCGAGAAGAAGTTAGACCCGTGGCTTCCCATGCTTTAAATATCAATTATGTTGAACCTAAGTCATATGATAAAATATTCTCACCAAGAAGCTTAGGAGAGCAATCTTCCCACAATCTAACACACATCTTGCCTAACATACCTGTTGATGGGTGTTTTATGACCACACCTACACAGAATAAAGTGCCAAAGGAAAGTCTATTCCCTCTTGAGCAAAGACCCCTCATATGCTAAGATTGCAAAGATATAGAGGCAACTCCAAGGTTCCTACTGTGATTGTCCAACTTTATGTTGGATATGAGCTCGTTTGGCTTGATGTAATATGTTGGTAACACAAAGGGACTTATGTTTGGATAACTCTTTCACTTCTTTGCTATGGCTGGAACTTGATCTTCAAATATTGCAATTTTGTGATGCCTCTCTCTACAAACGAACTGAAAATATACTAAAAGTAAAAAGGGGAAAGGGTTAGAGAATCTATTCTACTCCCAAGGACAATGATATCAATGCACAGTGCTCCATGGATGAATTCCAAATAAACCAAGTTCTGCTTCACCAAGATCAACTACAACTCCACAAGAACTGGTGCAATCTTCCAAGGGTTATGCAAAGAATTTTCATATCATAATGAACACCATCATATTGAACAATGCACATTCTGTTGAACATTTTGTCATTGATGTCATTGGTTTACTCTGAGCAATAGAGTTTTTGGTTGAGATGCCTAGTGTTGGTGTTTGTTTTATCATTCACCAAACTCAGAATAAAATGTCCAAAGACACTCTATCCTCACTTGAAAAATCACCGCTTATGCTAAAGATAGCGAGAAGATCATATGACGATTCCAAGGTTTCTTTTGCCAGGTCTTGACGTGTGGATAAGCTCAATGGGCATTGTGATATGCTGGTAATACACAAAGGGACTTATGCTTGGATTGTTCACAATCTTAGGACAGAGACAAATTTAACGATTGATGCTCTTCTCATTTTTTTTTTGGATTTTTAGACTTAAGACTTTCAAAAGAAAGGGAAAAAGGATAAGGATTTAGAAGGTCTATTCTACTCCTAAGAATTCAAGAGACGATATTGACTAGGTGAACTCAATAACCACACTTTGCTTCACCTTGCTTAGGACAACTACACAAAGCGGATGCAATCTTCAAGGGATGTGCTTATGATCGCAAATTAAGCATACACAAAGGAAAGCTTAGACTAACTTTACACAATGAACAAAAATCATCTGTTTGTCAAAAGTATGAGCGGAGATACACCACAAATCAATACTTATCAAAACTTGCATTCAATCTAACATACATTAAATAAAATCTAATCTATTGTGTTGAAGAAATTGAAAACCTTGCTAATCATTCAGATAATAGAGATTATAAAGCCTAAAAAGCACACAAGCAATATATTATCCAAAAATGACCTCTCGCAACAATATTTCAAAAACCTCACCCTCTCCAAATGAGAGGAGGAAACCTTATATAGTCGCTCAAAAGTTTTGAATGGCCAAGATCGAACAGTGATCAAGGGCCCAGATTGAAAGATCAAAACCCTAAATAGGGTTTCCTAAAACTCTATTAGTTTGAACAAGAGAAAACGAGACAAGTGGCACAGCTGCTAATTTCAGTGAAGTGGGTGTCTTGTTTCCTTTCTAGAAGCTGCAAATTCAATGTATCTAGACGCAAGCGGTTGAACTTCCTCCATGGTGACATGTGGCAAGCTGCTAATTTGGCAATCAACCATGTCCACATCATCGGTACATGTGGCAAGAGTGTTCCCCTAGTCAGTTGCTTGTGCTAGGAAGTTCTCATCAATGAGCAAGAATCTCGAAATCCTGGTGAGATCATCATTGAGAATTAGCCCTGAAACTTTGAAGAAGTTCCCTTGAATCTTGGCCCTCAGATTCTCTGCACGTAAATGTTTCTCTCACACTTCATCTTCCTGCAATATGTTGACTGCTACGAGGAAGACCTTGTCCTGAATACCTCTGATAGTCTTTTCTATCTCCCCACACTTAGCCTCTAATTTCTTTAGAGATTCCACTCTAGTTGTCAAAGCAAAGTACCAAGTGCTGAATTCATATATGTCACCAGGTTGAATAACCTTTCCATCTACTAGATCTTGTTGGGAAAGCCCTCTGATGGTTTTCAAGCATGGGGTTATTCTGTTTTGTATATCTTCAATATCCTCCCAAGCTTTAGCTATGTCTTCGATTCTGCTCAACAAGGAAGAGGCGGAGTCATATGTCGATACTATGTTCTCAACAAGTATGTCAGCACGCTCCGAGGCATCAAAAGTCCATCCTTTGACTTCTTCGAAAGTTATCCTCATAGTCTTTCATTGATTCCCGTGGAAGGGGCATGGGTGGAGCAACCGGTACCTCCTCCCGATCAATAGGGTTTGTTAAGTGTTGTACATATTTCTTCCATTGCTCATTCTCAGCTTCTAACTTCTTTCTTTTCTCAACTTCTTTGTTTGACCTCCCCTTCATGGTATTGCAGGAATCATCAAATTCCTGGACCTCTTGGATCTTCGTGGTTTTACCCAGACTTATGGTAGTGACCTCATATTCCTCAGGAGTGATATTGTGGTGAGCTTTATCTACTTTTGGTACTGCCACCTGAATTGATCTGAATCCTCCACTATTTCTTTGAATTAAAAAAAACTTCTTGGCTGGCTTGGGTGGTCTCATTTCACTTGGTTTGTTCAACTCAGCCAAGAGTGTTGTTGTGTTATCTTCCTGATGAACTTTCTCAGGAACCTTGGCTTTCATCCTCTCCTTCAACTAATCAGGGATGGTTGACTGTTCCATACCACTTTCATCAAAATTATCTTCATTTCCATTACGCGCAAAGTTTATGCCATCTAGGAATTTTGTCTCAGGTTTAGGGTTCTCAACTTCTACAAACTTAGTGAAAATGGCCTCCTGAATTGGTTCCTGAACTGTTTTCTCAATTATGGGAGAAGGAACCTGTTGATGTGTTTTTTATACACATGCAAACACAAAATAAAATACCCAAAAGTATCTTTTCCTCTCTTGATCAAAGTTTCTCAAATGTTGAAGATTCGCATAAGGATCACTTGAGATAACTCCAAGGTTCTTATATGTCGAGTCACGACGTGTGGATAAGAACAGTTGGTCATTGTGATTGTTGGTAATCCAAGGGGACTTACATTGAATAGTTGAATGCTTGAATTATTCGAACTCAGATCCTAACTACTTGCTTGGGGAATTAAAAAAAAAAGCAAAAGGCATAGGGTTTAGGGAGACTAAGAATGTAGAAACGATAAACAATCTCCGATGAAACTTGACTAAGCTTTGCTTTGACATGCAAAGAAACAACTCCACAAAGCTTATAGTGCGATCTTCTAAGGAAACTAGATGATTTTCAAATCATTATCAAGCATAGATACCATTAATTAAATGCATAACAATTGAACTTAGGCTCATTCAAGTATTCCAGTTGACCACACAAGGCGAATTTGCAATCAACAAACTGCTAGTGATATGGATTAAGAGTTTCACCATGAATCATGCGCAACGCTCTATCATTCAACTAAACAACATGAAAATGAATTGAGAAGTAAAGACCATGCAAGTTGTTGAAATAGCAATTCAAATTCACCATAACTTCAACGAAATCAATTATCTTTTACAACAATGTTTCGGCAACAATCTTTGCCTTCTCCTAATCTAACTTCTACTCTAACTTCTATTGTGTTCTACTTTTGAACTATTGCTATTGATCAACTACTAACTATTGTTGAATTATTAACTATTAACCTTTACAAATGAGAAGATTGAGCCTTATATAGAGAGCTCATTACAATTCAAAGGCTCAAATCAATTTGAGATCAATGGGCAAGATTACAAGATGAAAACCCTAATTAGGGTTTGTTATATCAAACTTCCTTCTGGCCAATAAGATCATTACAATGAATTGGACACATGTCCATCTTGATTTCTAACCAATGAGAGAGTAGGTTAGGTACATAAAATAGTATTTGATGAGGCGCCATGAGTCACTTGCTCCACAATGAGATGAATCGGGTTTATTGAATTTGGACTTGCTAATGTGGAAGTAACTTGATTGGCTTGAATGTGAATAGGATGCCACATCAACCTCTTCTGAAAATATCTTCATTCCTCGATCACGTTCGTTCTTCTTCACTCTAACTGGGAAATTTTCCTCCTTGTGATGCATTAACAATCTCAACCTTTGAATCATGAAGTATTTTCTTCCTTAACCTTCTTTGATCTTGAACATTTTTGTCTTGGACTTGGAACATGTTGTTGTCTTGAAATGTAGACTTTGATCCTTTGGAAACCATGTGACGTGTATCCTCCTTCATGCATCTTTGAAGTATCTTCTATCATGTTGATGACCTTGATGTTGCAATATGAAGTATGTGCATCCCTTGGAATGTTGAGCTAGACCTCGATGTGTGGATCTCCTTGTTGACTTAACTCAAACGTGTTGATGTTGTGATATTCTTTATCTCTACGCTTTCAAGCTTTCAGCCTTCCTCTATGATGCCAATTCGCCTTCTCCAAGTTGCCTTGATTCATAGTGGTATCTTCCCCTGACATGTTCGTGTACAAAACTAGAAGTTAGAATATTTGAAGGATGATTTAAAACTTAATTTCAAAAAATATTCCTAAGTTCTGATTTCTTCTTGTGAATACACATGCTTTCAGATTTGCAAAACTTAGAATCATTTATTTAGTCTTAAATTAATGTAATAATATATTCAATTCAAGTTTCAAAACCCGATTTAGGCTTTGGTCTTTGACCAGCCCATTTGATTCTTCCTTCCTCGAGCTGATGTTTGAAGATCCTGTTATTTACTTCTGCTCTTTTATACTCTGATTCTGAATTTGCTTTGATTTACTTCATTTGAATTTAAAAACAAATGGTTTTGGTCTAAAGTACACGTCTTTATTTCAAGGGCCAGCTTCCTTATCATTAACTCCACACCTTGCAAGGAAACGGTGAGGTGGATGCTTTCTTTTTTCTCTCTCTTAAAAAAAATGTCTTAAAACTTTTAAATCTCCACCTTAGAGTTTGGTGGGGCCCAATAATATGTGGCAGGGTAGAAAGGGATTAAAGGCAATGAGGGGGATGGAAAGAGGTGGTAAGAAATAGTCACAGGGGTAGGATGCAAGGAATGTAAGGGGAGGATAAGAGAAGTGGGATGTAGGGAGGGTTAAGTGAAGCTGGATATGGGGGTTATAAGAAGTGTTGTGGTGGGAGGTAGGAGTTAGGAAAGGGAATAAAGGGGTAAGGAAGGCGGTAAACGGGGTAGGGTAATGAGTGTGCGCAGTGAGTGGGTAGGTTAATGGGTGTGAGGTAGAGGTAAGCTTAGGGAAAGAGGGGAAAGAGTATGAGTTGTGAGCTAGGAAAATGGGGGTTGGAGAATAAAGGTAGATGAGGATAGATAAGTGGGTAGGGAGGTTAGGATGGGGTATAAAGGGGATAATGAAGTTTAGGAAGGGTAGTGGTATAGGATGATTAATAATGAAGGATGTAGGGGAATGTAAGGTATAGTTAGGCTGGGATATAGGTAGTGGTAGGAGTAGTTTAGAATGTAGGATGGAAGGGTAGTGGATGAGTATGCTAGGATGGGAAGAGGATTAGGTAGGTGAGGGTATAGGTGAAGGTATGCGAAGGCGAGGGTGAGGGTGAAGTAGAAGGGTAGGTGATGAAAGAAGATGGAGGGATAAGGGATGTGGAAGGAGATGGAAGTGGTAGTGGAGGTAAAGGTAAAGGAAGATGCGAGGGATGAATGATGGAGAGGTGGAATGGTGATGGCAATGGTGAGGAATGGAAATGGGTGTGATCGGGTTTGGGCACCCACTGACAGTGCTGGGAGAAACAAGTCGAAGGCTTACGAGGGCAAAGGAAGTGTTAAACCTCACTTCATCCTTAAGAAAGAGACTTGATCGACCCCTGAGCAATTACAAATAAGAGGCTAATAGAAAAGACTCAACAACAACCAACAACTAAGATAAGACAACTAACCTAGAAAGCGAAAAAGTGGAGGTCCCCATTTGCAATGGGGCGATGTGTGAAAACGTCACAACAGAACCCTCATCTCGTTGCCTCCCATTTCACTCTCTAACTCTTGCTCATCAATCAAAATTCTAACTAGAGCAGTGGATGAAGCGCTTATAGTCGAATGACCTTCATTTGACTTTTGTTTTCTACTCATATCTACTTCTCCAGAAATCTTCTTTCCCTTTGCCCTTATTGAGTTCTCAGTCGGCTCCTTCCTCTTCCTCGATCCAACACTTTCTGGATTCCTTGGACCGCTAGATGTCACACAGTGATTAGAAGACATGGATTGATCACTCCCCATGAGATCATATGTGAGGGTGATATTCCTTGCTTTGAGCTCTTTTATTCTCTGAGCTGCCCACCATTTGGAGTATTCGATCACAAGCCTCATTTGATCTCCCAGGTTAGATCTTTCAGAATATGTCCAATCAACTAGAGCAAGAGGTTGGTTTTTCAAATTAGCAAAATGTGATTCTTCATATTCATTTTCTTCCTCAAGTTGGTCTTCCACTCGAAAGACTTCAGATGCCCTGATCAAGTTCAATGGGATTCTAGACCAGAATCTCTTTCTTATCTCGAAGTTATCAACGGTGTTGGCCCAATAGTCTTTGAGGTCCAGCCTGTGCTCAAACTTCTCTCCATTAACCATTCCCATCCGATGAAAAGGATCAAAATGACTCCTTGCTTGATATTGAAAGAATGGGTACCATTGAATCTCCTAATCGGCATGTGTGGCAGCTTGGGCTGATGGACAGGTCTCTAACCCTTTTACGATACTAAGAGGAAAAGACACTCCTGTCTTTTGTTTTCCTCTTTGCACAAACATAAATTTTTCCAACTATCTTACTACCTCAAGTAGTACCATTTTGTTTGTAGGAAACATGGGCAATTTGTACAAGGGTCCTGAGAATCCTTGGATCTTCAAGTAGGTGAACCTGGGATATTGGATATACCAATGCCCAAACCTACTGATCAAATCTTTTGACTCTCGAGAGAATCGTTGATGGAGGCCTCCCTGAAGAGTTCTCGTCATATGCATAAGAATGCATCATTGACCCTTTTTAAATGAAATTTCAACTCCAAGTGCAACTGTGGGTAGCAATCATAAGCAGCAAACCGGTTTTCCTTCTTTCCTTCTACTCCTCTACACACTACACCTTTGTATCTATATGTTCTGGCCAAGGAATAGATAAGGCAGGAACTCATGTAAAATGTTTTATTCTTCTTTAGGTTCCTAAGTTGGTCATACAAATTATCACTGAAGATCCTAGCCCAGTTTATCATCTTCACTGGGCTAGGATCCATAGTGCAAAAAGCTGCTGAGAGCTACACTAGTTTGGAACTTGGAGAGCAGAGGAACAAAGGAGAAGGAGTTAAGAACATGTTAGAAGGCATTTGGAGATGCCTTGTGATATTTGTTTCTATGGTTAAATATTCTAGCATGTTTTTAGTGTCTCTTTTCATATGCCTGCTTAGATTAGTTTTTGGTTGATTAACACAAACAGTTTGTTGTGTTTTTTGTGTGTTATACGACCACAGGCTTTAGTCTAACCTTGCCCCTTTTTGCAGAGCATCATTTTGTGAACCCGACGTGAATCCAAACACCCAAAGACACTTTTTTTAACAAAACTAACTTGTTTGACAGTTTAGCTTGACACACAGGTCACGCTTCGGCGCTTTTGTTCACGTTCCAGCGCTATTGTCATTTACTAGTTTAGCGCTTTTGTTTATACAATAGCGCTATTGTCCAAAGTTTAGCGTTTTTGCATATATTCTAGCGCTGTTGTCTTTTAATTAGCATTGTTGTTTAGGTTTTAGCGCTTTTGATCTGCTACACAAATATCCCACTTTAGCGCTTTTGTATTCCTTTTAGCCCGTTTGTGTTAAGTAGCGCTTCTGTTTGCACACAAAATAGCGCTATTGTAACAAAACGTTGTAAATTTTTTTCCTTGTAACCAAAAACCCAAAAATATTAGGCTTGTGGAAGCCCCCCAGACATGCGCATTTTTCTAACTTATTCTCTTTTGTGCAGGTTTTGACTAACCCCTACAATAAGAATTTTTAGTGATTTTTAACTTAGGAAGTAAATTTGTTTTTATTGCTAACTTTGTCTTTCAAGTTGGGATAAAATAAACTCACTTTCTTTTTGGTTAAAAATAAACTACACTTTGATTTGGGTTTTAAAAATTCACCCTATCTTTTCATTTGGAGCTCTAAAAAGAACCACACTTGTTCAAAGTTAAAAAGAACCACAAAAACTCCAAACCAAACAAAATTTGCCCTTTTTTTGCAAGATTAGGATTCATTTTCCTTTTGGTGCTTAATATCAAGAAGACAAAATTTTATTTCTTGCATCAAACTAAGAATTCACAATCCACACTTCCACTTTTGGGCAACTAAAAAGAACAATCAACTTGTCTTATTTTGCAAAACAATTTACTTCATGCATACGTGTTTCAATTTCAGTTGAGCAGGATTTCAAATTCTAGTTTACTCAAACACATTGCTTTGGAAGATAGAAAGAACATCATGGTTGTTGGAGCAACATCTCCAAATAGATAAAACATCATTGCAATGACAAGTTAAAAAGAACAAGTGTATTTTGTGTTTGGCACACTTGTGCAAAAGAGTTTGTCGAGTGGTCCTACTTCTAACACACACTATACTCTCCCTTGGCTTTCGTGGTCCTAGGTGCAAGAGAAAAATGTTAGTAACACTCAAGTTTTATATTTTTAAGAGAAGCCTGCCAAGAGACACATCACTCTTGAGAACGACCTTGCGCGGTAAATCCTTCGAGCCGCTATAGAAATCAGGTGAGAGCAAAAGCTGTAGCCTTGGGTATAGCTGTTCCTACAGTGTAACTTGCCGAAAGGACAAATGGGCCCCACCACAAGTTACAAGGCTCTTAAGTGAGTCACTGCAGAATGAACTTATGTCCAAAAACATCGAACATTACTAAACACCTTTAAGTAGTAGCCCACCTATTCTATTGATTGAGGATATTTGTGATACAATTCAGTGCAAGAGCATAGATGGTTTTGCTCCCAAGATACTCACCATAAATATTTCCTTGAGTAGAAACATAGCTTTTTGAAAAGTCACTTGTGGCTTGATGAAAGTGATGACTCCCCCATCATAGGGATCATCTATTTGTTATGCTCGTGCAAGACTTAGTATATCACATCCTTACCTGCCACGGCGAGATTCATAAGGTATGTAGTACCAAAGTCGAAGAAATATCAAGATGTGGGCTGAATTTATCACAACTGGCCATTTGACCTTAGGGATAAAAAGTGTTTGAAGTGTTTTCGTTTTTGAGTCAAGACCAGTGCAAATTGAGCCGACTTCAGGCTTTGGAAACACACCTAAAAATACACTTAAAGGAAAAGCGTCATTAAAAGTCCAAGGATTGGGTTGGTCTAGACCTGTACTTATTTGTGCCTTTTGAGGCAACATTCTTATGTTTGTGTGCTTGCTTTGTTTTCTTGACAAAGAAAGAATCAAAAATCAAATTCCAAGAACAAGTATTCATCCAACGTAAACATTTCCAAACACCAACAAAAGATCAAAAACAAAGCGCAAGAGTATCAAACTATATGACCATTCTTCACATCTTGAGAAAGAAGAATCTTCATCAACACATCAACTTGAAGAAAAGACCATCGAGCTCAAAAACTCTTATCAAAAGGAGGAAATTCTTCCATCTTAATAGACAAATCTTTGTCTCTCATATAGCCTTCTTACGTCACATGCGTCTTTATCTTCAAGGTAAACCAAACGAATTTGATCCAGAGTCATTAAACCGCAGAGCTTTTACACAATATCGAGCTTTGAGTTATCACAAAAACAAAGGAGGCAAGATCAATCCTGACTTCTTTCTAGACATTTGCATCACATATAACGTAGCTCGAGAAGAACCACCAACTCCTGAAAGAGAAGAGGAAGAATTTGTCCCATATGTGACACAAAGCTTTTATTGAAGTTAAACATTTCATCCATTATCATATCCATATCTCATCAACTCCATTCCAACTCTCAACACACCCAAAGGTTTTTGTCCTAAGTTCTATTCTAATATTGCTTCAATCAAACACAAAACATTACTTTTTAGAGTGTCTCTACATCTAGGATAAACTTGTCCTAAGAGACATTTCTACGCAGGTTAAACTAGTCTATGAGTGAATCCTCTCATTACTAGGTAGTTGAGTCTGTAACGCATCTCAGATTCCTCTAAACCTTATCACATCAAACCTTAAGCAAATCAAAAAGAAAAATTTGGTCACATCTACCTTTAAGTGCTAGAGATCCATATGCAACACACCACACCAACCATAAATCTCTGATTTCATCAACAACTCATCATCATTTTCACCCAACTTCAACAAAAACTTATAAACAAAATGGCTCACTTACCAGATCACGATCTAGACAACAAGAAATTGAAGAGGAAGAGGAAGAAAATATCAATGAGTTCCAAGAAGCCCTTGGAGGAAATGTAAATGATGAAAATCCAGGCACTCCCACTTCTGCAGCAATAGAAACGGCGCAACACAACCCTCTCTTCAATAGACTTTTTGATGAGATACTCAAGAGTAATGTTGATGCTCACTTTTTAAAACTTGCTCAAAAAGGAGCCAAACTCCCCTCTGACTTTGATCTTGCACAACTAAGACAAGCATCAGAACGCCAAAGTCGTAATGAGGATGAAAGAGGTCGAGAACACATTAGATACAACTTTCATCAAGGCAATCCCCCACCTCCTCCAAATGACATAGAAATGTTGCGGCAACAAGTCGAAAATCTTGCCCAACAACTTCATAGTGGTGTAAAAACCAATCAATTTTCACTCAATGACATTTGCCTCTATCCCTTTGATAGGAATCTTCATATGCCACCTTTTCCGCGAGGGTTTGAAACACCCAAGTTCGAAAAGTATAGAGGAAAAGGAGATCCTCGTGATCATGTTAGAGAATTCCATTCAGCTTTCCTCAAAGTGGCATACGAGGATACATACCTCAAGCACCTTTTTCCCCAAAGCTTGGGAGGAACAACCACATCATGGTTTTCCCGATTACCAGGTGGCATTAGGACATTTGAAGAAATAGTCCAAAAATTCTTGGCACATTACTCACACAACATTGAACGTGATATCACCATGGCTGATCTATGTAACACTAAACAAAAAACGGGTGAGCTATTTTCAGTCTTTTTGCAACGATGGCATCAAATGTCTAGCAGACATTCTCTTCAGTTACCTGAACAAGAACTAGTGGAAATATTTATTTCCAACTTAAATGACGAAATGGAATTTCACCTCGACGTAAAAGACACAGACTCTTTCAATGGCATGATCACCAAAGGCTTAAAATGTGAGCGGGCTCTCATCAAAAAAGGGCTTATCAAGATATATAATGAGCCAAAGGACGGCCCTCGCTCACGCTTCAATAGTGACAAACCAAACTTCTGGAACAAAAACAAAAATGTCGTCAACGACGGGGTTGTGGATGCAAGAACTATCAAAAGTGCACAACCTGTAGTTCGATTTGCAGGACAGAGTCCCCTACCTAAGACTGACACAGTTGCTCCTCCAAATCAAGGCCGCATCACATCTCAAGATGAACTCAGACAACGTCAACAAAACCAAAGCGAAAATACACTCCCTTAGGGTAACCCATCAAAACAGTGTTACGACAGCTGGTTTCTCAAAATTTGGAACCTTACCCAAAACATCAAATTATGAACCTCAAGTCAAACCTTCATGGTGGAGGGATACTGAACATTGCGATTTCCATCATGGGAAAGGACATAAGACAAGCAATTGTCACAGATTGAAAGATCTTATTTAGGATATTACTGACCAGAGTGAAATCGAAATCGAAGGACATGATCCAAAGACAACAAACAATGATCATCTCATGTTTAAAAATCCACTTCCATCACATGATCAAAGGGGTCCTTCCACATCAGGGAGAAACACAGATACCACCAATTATAAGCAAGCCGCATATAATTACACTGTGAATCACCTATACGATGCCAGTGAACAGATTGCAACTATAACCATCAAAAATCCCCGCTCCTCTTGCAATGTTGTTACACGTTGCAGCAAGATTACCATAAAAGCAGCTCCATAAGGCACCCCATCTATCCCAAAGTAGTATAACCTTGTGGACCAGTTAGACAAAACGCTCGCACTAATATCTATCTTAGAGCTATTACGCCTATCTCCATCCCATAAAACAATCTTGGATCAAGCTCTCCAAGAGGCGTCAGTCCCTGCAAACCTAAATACAGATCAGTTCCAAGCCATGGTCGGAAATCTAAGATCATCACCTTGTCTCACTTTCTCGGAAAGTGACAATTCCTCCTTCCAGCAACCTCATAATGCCATAGGATCAAGCGAGTGAGGCGTTATGAGGTTGCTGGAAGGAGGAGTTGTCACTTTCCGAGAAAGTGAGACAAGGTGATGATCTTAGATTTCCGACCATGGCTTGGAACTGATCTGTATTTAGGTTTGCAGGGACTGATGCCTCTTGGAGAGCTTGATCCAAGATTGTTTTATGGGATGGAGATAGGCGTAATAGCTCTAAGATAGATATTAGTGCGGACGTTTTGTCTAACTGGTCCACAAGGTTATACTGCTTTGGGATAGATGGGCTGCCTTGTGGAGCTGCTTTTATGGTAATCTTGCTGCGACGTGTAACAACATTGCAAGTGGAGCGGGGATTTTTTATGGTTATAGTTGCAATCTGTTCACTGGCATCGTATAGGTGATTCACAGTGTAATTATACGCGGCTTGCGTATAATTGGTGGTATCTGTGTTTCTCCCTGAAGTGGATGGACCCCTTTGATCATGTGATGGAAGTGGATTTTTAAACATGAGATGATCATTGTTTGTTGTCTTTGGATCATGTCCTTCGATTTCGATTTCACCCCGGTCAATAAGATCCTGAATAAGATCTTTCAATATGTGACAATTGCTTGTCTTATGTCCTTTCCCTTGATGGAAATCACAATGTTCAGTATCCCTCCACCATGAAGGTTTGACTTGAGGTTCATAATTTGATGTTTTGGGTAAGGTTACCAGATTTTGAGAAACCAGCTGTCGTAACACTGTTTCGATGGGTTCCCCTAAGGAAGTGTATGTTCGCTTTGGTTTTTGTTGACGCTGTCTGGGTTCATCTTGAGATGTGATGCAACCTTGATTTGGTGGAGCAACTGTGTTAGTCTTAGGTGGGGGATTTTGTCCTGCAAATCGAACTACAGGTTGTGCACTTTTGATAGTTCTTGCATCCACAACCCCGTCGTTGACGACATTTTTGTTTTTGTTTCAAAAGTTTGGTTTGTCACTATTGAAGCGTGAGCGAGGGCCATCCTTTGGCTCATTATATATCTTGATAAGCCCTTTTTTTATGAGAGCCCGCTCACATTTTAAGCCTTTGGTGATCATGTCATTGAAAGAGTCTGTGTCTTTTACGTCGAGGTGAAATTCCATTTCGTCATTTAAGTTGGAAATAAATATTTCCACTAGTTCTTGTTCAGGTAACTGAAGAGAACGTCTGCTAGACATTTGACGCCATCGTTGCAGAAAGACTGAAAATAGCTCACTCGGTTTTTGTTTAGTGTTACATAGATCAACCATGGTGATATCACGTTCAATGTTGTGTGAGTAATGAGCCAAAAATTTCTGGACTAACTCTTCAAATGTCCTAATGCCACCTAGTAATCGGGAAAGCCATGATGTGGTTGTTCCTCCCAAGCTTTGGGGAAAAAGGTGCATGAGGTATGTATCCTCGTATGCCACTTCGAGGAAAGTTGAATGGAATTCTCTAACATGATCACGAGGATCTCCTTTTCCTCTATACTTTTCGAACTTGGGTGTTTCAAACCCTCGTGGAAAAGGTGGCGTATGAAGATTCCTATCAAAAAGATAGGGGCAAATGTCATTGAGTGAAAATTGATTGGTTGTTACACAACTATGAAGTTGTTGGGCGAGATTTTCGACTTGTTGCCGCAGCATTTCTATGTCATTTGGAGGAGGAGGAGGTGGGGGATTACCTTGATGAAAGTTATATCTAATGTTTTCTCGACCTCTTTCATCCTTATTACGACTTTGGCGTTTTGATGCTTGTCTTAGTTGTGCAAGATCAAAGTCAGAGGGGAGTTTGGCTCCTTTTTGAACAAGTTTTAAAAAGTGAGCATTAGCATTACTCTTGAATATCTCATCAAAAAGTCTATTGAAGAGAGGGTTGTGTTGCGCCCTTTCTATTGCTGCAGGAGTGGGAGTGCCTAGATTTTCATGATAATGGATGAAATGTTTAACTTCAATAAAAGCTTTGTGTCACATATGGGACAAATTCTTCCTCTTCTCTTTCGAGAGTTGGTGGTCGTATAACACACAAAAGCCTGTGGTCGTATAACACAAAAAACACAACAAACTGTTAGTGTGAATCAACCAAAAACTAATCTAAGCAGGCATATCAAAAGAGACACTAAACACATGCTAAAATATTTAACCATAGAAACAAATATCACAAGGCATCTCCAAATGCCTTCTATCATGTTCTTAACTCCTTCTCCTTTGTTCCTCTCTCCAAGTTCCAAACTAGTGTAGCTCTTAGCAGATTTTTGCACTATGGATGCTTATGGAGGTTCAAGATTGTAGATGATTACTCCAAATGCTATGCAAATGTGAATAAAAGCTAATATTAGATGCTATGATGCTAAAATGATTTATTTTAGGCCAAAATAACAAGATATTAGTGATATATGCTAAATGCTCTCTCTAAAATTCACTATAGATTAAATGCATACAAGTTTTCAGAATTATGGCTATGAATGCTAAATGCTCGAGGATTTGAAAATTAGGAATGTGAGCTCTATTTATAGGTAAAATGGAGCAATGGATGGTTGAGATTGAGTAATCTCAACAAGGGTCAGGATTGAATGAAATTCAATCCATGTGAAGGCTTTCAACCCAATCCTAGGATGACAAGTGTCAATATGAGATAGGTTGAGAGGAGAGGGAATAAACATTAAATGTTTGACATGACCTGAAGGTTAACTTGGGAGTTAAAGTCAAGGTTGGGTTGAGTGAATAAATTCTTTATTCAAAAAATAAAGCCTTTATCCAATGGATAAACTCTTGTGCAAAGGTAAAAAGGATAACCATGGTCAAAGCAATAAATGCTTGAGGAGACACATGAGTGCAAGTTGAATTAACCATAAATTGTTATGTAAGAGCCATTAATGGTCATGTAAGAGCCATTAGTGGTTTTGGAAGACTTTAGAGGTTAGACTGTTGAACACACAAAGCATTAAATGCTTTTCAAATACTTTGAAGTCTTTGAGAAGTGACTTCAAGTTGCTTAGGAATGTGACAATAATTAGGGGATGGATTAGCTTAATTAGGAAGGGTTTAGAAGAATCTAGAAGGGGGTTTAGGAGTGCAAGTGGATTTGGTGGGTGAGGGAAAATAGGAGTTTTATTTAAAATAAAATTAATTTATTTCAATAAATGTGTACAAGTTGCATTTGTAGAAAAATGCAAGTGGGGGGATGAATGATTTAAATAAATATTTTATTTAATTTATTTATAAGAGGAAAAGGGGATTAAATGAAATAAATATGATTTATTCATTTAATTGATTTGTGAATTTGGTTGAATGAATTAATTAAAATAAATTGAATAAATTATTTAATTAATAGGAGAATGTTTGAAGATGAATTAATTAAATATTAATTTAATTAACTGATGTCTAGTGGATTTTTAATCAAATAAATACGAAATATTCATTTAATTAAAATGGACAGATTTATGTGACTACATGTATATTTGTCCACATTTCAAATTAATAAAATTATGTAAACCATTTAATTTGTTTACACCTTAACTAATCTTATTAATGAAAGCATGCATCCATTGCCAAAACCGTCGTTGAAAGGACACCACGCTTTCAAAAGAGGGTCGCGTGTGTTCCTGAAGTTATTAAACACGCCACCAAGGGAAGCACGGTGGAAGAGGAGGCGGCAAAAAGGTTGGAAAGCATGCGGAAGCGGCAAACAGGTAACATTGTTACTTAGCCATAATATTAATTTAGTTGCATTACGATGCTGGATCCACCAACGGACTGGTCTGTGAACGGATCAAGATGACGCAGTGTGGAGGGAGATGTTGCTAGTTCTTCCCAACGATGAAGAACTAGCGACTAGTCATGTAGAGCGCCCCTCCCCATTGCTAGCAGTTTGGTACGCCCCCAGGCTAGTCCGTTGGGGCAGCACAGTGTCTATGTTTATCGTTCATTATAAATGTTACTCATAAGCAAATGGTATGCAATTCGATTCTCTGTAACATCACTTTTATTCAAATGTGACTGAACATAAATCCAGGAAGCGTATAGATAAATTGCTAATCAATTATAAATCTGAATCAATAAATAAACACTTTTTGCCACATGGATTAACCCAAATCTATAGTATGCTGAAGTATATCTCCTGCCAATATACAACCTACACAACCCGGTTCAGTTGTAAGTCGTAAAATGTACTCTAGCAATAGACAGGATAAACGTAGTCATCTGCAATAATGTGAATTAAGGAAAAGAACAGTAATCAATGATAATTGTGTTTTCTGAAATTAAGCTAAATATAATAAACTCCAATTAACAGAGTGAATAAAGGATAATTAAGTAACACACATTCTTAAACCATTAATCTCTATTTCCCGTGGATATTTGATTTTTTCCAGCTGTTTCTTGTTTGTTAATGCATTCAGAATAAGGGGATTCTAGCCAGGGGTATGCTGCTCCCATCCTCAGGTAACCCTAGGAGCCCTAAGAGACAGGATGGGTTTGGATGGGCAGCCCAACCAACTTGGAGCATCCCCAACGTTCCTGAATGGGTCTATCTTTCATGTAACAGTTACGTAATTAATTTACTATTATGGCTAACATAGATATATCTATTGCAATTCTTAATATGTTGCAGGAAACCCTAGAGCCGATTTATTGTCCTATTCAAACCCTTGGAGTAACAACTTTGACCCTAATCTCAGGCAGGCAAGTAGGTGCAGCGAAGGTACGTTACAGCGGACTTGGTGTGACTAGTGCACCATTCACTTGCATCTTACCTCACTTTAGGGCGGACTTGCTCATGTCTTTGCACCCTTTTACCTTACACTTGGTGGAATTCTTCAATGTTGTGCACTCCATGTTCAGCAGACTTCATTCATTCTTTGCACTACATAAGGCGGACTTGAGGGAAGTTGTGCACCATAGGCAAGCAGACTTGGTGAATGTTGTGCACCTTTTCCAAGGGCGAGGTTCATCAACTTCATTCCCTCTTCATGCCATCAAGGTGGATCTAGACATGCTCTTGCTCTTACCACATAGGCGGACTTCATGACTTCCTTGCACCAAGGTGAGGGCGGAGTTGCTTGATATCTTCAACATGCTCACTCATCTCTAGGCGGATTCCATTGCTTCCTTGACCAAGTCAAGGCGGACTTGGAGAGATCTCTTCCCCTTGCATATATCATAAGGACAGATTTGATCAAACTCATGACCCCACGAACCTCCTTGCTGGGCGGACTTGGAGAGAGCTGATCTCCATGGAAACCAGATTCAAAATCTTCATAACTTATGCAATTCAACTCAGATCTTCTTGAAATTTGAAAATCAAATATCTTTTCATCCCTGAATCCCTCTGGATCCCTAAAATTTAGGAACTTAGCTTTTTCAGACAAAACTTGAATTTTGGAGGAATTTGTCAGTCATTTTCAATGTAACACAGAGTCAATAATGCAAACCCTAGATCCCCTTTCCAAAAATAGAAAAAGCAAGCATCCCTAAAAACTAGGAAAAACTTTCTAAAAATAGCCATTTTGGGGATCGTGTTTTAAGTGCCAAAAACGAAACTTCCTAAAAAGTAGGAAAAAGCAAAAAAGCAAAACTTTCCAAAAATATAAGTTGTCCAAATTCACTAAAATCAACTGCAATCTTTGTCCTTCGAACTTTCTAGGCACACCGATGGTGTCTAGACTCTGTTCTAACCATGGCTTGCACAAACTAACTTATGACTTTCAAAACTCAAACCATTCAAAACTGACAAAATTGGTGTCGAGAGGTCACAAGGCTCTAACAAAAAAAGCCCTAGAAAGAAAGAAACAAGGAGGGTCCCCATTCTCAATGGGGTGATGTGTGAAAAGGTCACAACACTTGGTTGTCTGCTTGAGGTGCTTGAGCTACTTGAGCTAGCTGCCTATCTGCTTCACCTGCTTTTGTGTCTACTTCAACATCTTGTCAGCTACTTGCTTGTCCACTAAGTCAGTCTACTTGCCATGTCATCATGTGAATATGCCCAAGGCATCGAATATATTTAAGGTGGAGACAAATTTCACTAGCTTCCATGGAAGGTTTCTTGATTTGTGGTGGCTAAGAGGATATGAGTATTTGCTACACATGCTCCAGGTATATGGAAGTTTCAGGAATTCTTTATTTTATCGACAGTTGTATAATTCTTATTACATGCGTTTCATTTTGTGCAAAGTAGAGAACTTTTATTGTGGGGACTTTAAATCTTATTGCAAGCTTTAAAAACACATCAGTTCATGGAGGAGCTACATTGATATACCACGACCTTATTTTAAAAAACCATAACCGATAAAAGATGTTGTGCATTAGCTATGGAGCCAGCCTGATAATAAATCGCATGCTATAATTAGATTTTTTGTTTACGTTTCTGAAAGAGGGCAGTAATATATGTATGTATGTCGTGTTTTGCAATCATATGACATAAATGCTTCAAAAAACAATTTATGATATATCCACATTTTATGGTAGTGGTTAAAAAGGTGAGATGTTCCTAAAATAAGTAGTGATCGGGCTGAATAAAGTGTGAAGTTTTTAAAACGGGGGTTGGTTGAAGACATTTCTTATGAGAACCAGTAACAAAATTCTTATTATTATGGTCTCAGCTTAAAAATCGAATTATTGTGGTGTCGTGGAATAGGGAGAGTTGAAGAAAAATCTTTTTGAGTATATGCTTTCAAGTATTGCTTGGTAATACTGTTGTAAATTGGACATTTTCAGTATACAGTTTTTTTTTTTTTTTCAGTCCTTTTGTTATAAAGTGGACCTGTTGTGTACTTAAAAGGACTGGTGTGGTGTAGTGATGTACATTTTTCAAAAGTTATTGTGTTTTTGTGTTTGAGGTTGGTGCCTCTATTGGACTAAGTAGGTGCTTCAGCTGAACAAGAAGTTGGTGCTCTCCATTGTAATTTGGGTTGGTGCCCATTTTGTTTACAAAAGCTATTGCATTTCGTGGTTTTTAACCCGAAAGGGCTTTCCACAAGAAAGTTGGCGATTATGTCTTTATGGTTGTTCTTTTCAGTTTTAAAAGGTTTCATGTTGTTAAAAATTTAAACAAATTTGCCAAATGAGATACACAAAAATACGAATCACTCAACCGCAATATTTCATCGGGAGGACTGCATTTACATAACAATCTAAACTCGACCGCTTATGCAGCGGAAGGACCATTACACCTGGTTATCACTCGACCACTTATGCAGTGGGAGGACTGAAATTACAATTTGCTTGATAATAGGCGGCAAGCCAACCTCTTCTACTTTTCAGCGGGATGAGAATTACAAAACAGAACTGGTTAGTACTACTACTACTTAACCTTACAAAAATAGATGATATGAGAAGAGAGTAATGCTGATTATCCCAATAAGAACATGAATTTCTGCTAATATCAAATCTGCAGGCTGGAATTGCAAAACCAGCAGCCTAAAAAAACTCTAAAAAGCTCACAACTCTCTCAATACTCATCCAAATCACCCAAAATCAGTCCCAAACCCACACTAAACTAACTGCAATGACAACCAACCAAAGACATGATACCATAACTCCCTTATTAATTTTGCACGCATCCCATGCAATTCAGAAACCCACGCCTAGCTTAGGAATTTTGATTTTGTATATCACCAGTACCGGGAAGAATGAAAGAGCCAATACCCATAACGATCAGTCGCTTCAACAAAGAGGTGTGATCGAAAATGCACTTCAGCCACAGGCAAACCAGCAAGTTCCCAAAATCGTTCCAACACCAAAAATGACTAAGACATACTCTGAGAATATAGTAGATTACAGCACACAGCTAGGTACTATGTTTCAAGTACGAAACTGGGAAGGACTAGGGAGACGCACTCCGAAGCCTCAAAAGTTCTGTCGCCAAACCGGCAGCTTAACATTGCAAATTTTTAAGATAACCAAAATGGGAGCCCAAGGCTCTTATTTATAACTTCACACCATCAAATTCAAATGCAAATTGCTTCAAACTCATCTTTCTCCATTTGCATTTCATTCCATCTCACGTGGACCCCAAGAGTGGCGCCATCCCACAAGTCAATCCTCACGCCAAAGAGCAAGGACCACGATTTTTTCACTTGGCAAACATTAGAGATGAAAATAAAATAATATCTCCCTTAATAATTTTGATGCCCCCTTCTTAGTTCGTCTAGCACTTAGGAGATATTAGGCATTAATCCCAAATTCAATAAATCAGCAGTAATTGATCAAATTAATTAAATATTAAACCTTAGGATAAGGAAATAATATTTAATTGTGTCACATATGACTCCCATACTGATTACTGTCAAAACCAGGATGAAGCTGAGCCAGGAAGACCACTAATCTGTTGCAGGATCAGGACCCTGTCCACTGCCAGAAATAGATTTATGCCATACTGCCACTTACTAAAAATAGTAAGTCATGAACTAATGCTCCGAAAAGCATGATCTTCACGCACAGTGACAGAGCATGGAGAGCTCAATAGGACAGTATCACCAAAATAGTCATTCCCTGACTTACTAAAAATAGTAAGTTCTCACCTCATCAATGTTGGACCCTCATATTCTTCATTCCACCTAGCCTACGGGTTTCAGGAATAGGCTAATATACCACTGGAGGTCATCAACGAGAAGGGGACATTACACCCTAGAAGAAGTTCACACTGAAAATCAAGATGATGAAGATGATATTGATGAAGGAGAAGGAGAAGTGGATCTTGAACAAGAATTGTGAAGTGCTCTAAGTGAGATTAAAAGTCTCAAAAAGAAAAATATAAATTTGAAGCTACTACTCAAAGAAGAAAGCGAAGAAAAAATGAGGAAATCACAAGCTCTTGATGATGCTAAAAAACTCATAAATAACTTGAAAATCCAGATTGTGGAAGCTAAGAAGAGTGAAGACGAACTAGAAAATCAGATCAAGCTAAAAGAGGTAAGCTGTGAGAAACTTGAGGTTGAGATTGTCTCTCGGAAGGTTAGATAAATCTTCATCACTGCTGAACCATGAGAGTATAAATCACAAAGGTTCTATGTCACTGGATGGCATTTTGAGCTCACTAAAACAATCTAGTGACAAAAGTGGAGTTGGTCTTAAAGAAGGTCAAAGTTCTATCTCTACAAAAGGAGGACAGCAGAAGACAAATGCTGGTTGCACAATAGATTCATCATCAAAAGTCCGAAATAATGCTTTCAAGAGGCCTCCTATCTCAAAGCAAGGACGTATGAAAAGGTTCACTTTCTTTTTTCATGGTTATTGTTTTTCTTGCAAATATTTTGGACACAATGTCATCAATTGTAGAAGGTTTACAAGGAATGATTTCAGTTGTAGTAGTAATTATTTTATTCCTCCAAGGAATTACAATGTAGTATGCTATAAATGTAATAACTTTTGCCACATTACAAAAGTATGTAAAACTGAAATGGCAGATTCTTCCAAGCAGAGCAAGAAGGATGCGAAAGTGGACAAGGCAAAGGAGGTTGCTAAGGTTTGGAAGAAGAAGGAGAAGGAAGTGCTAGTGGAATCTCTGATTGTGCAAACAGCCCCTCATGCACAAAATGAAACAGACAAATGGTATAGTGACAGTGGCTGTTCTAGACTTATGATTGGAGACAAGAGCAAGTTTCTTACTCAAAGAAGAACTAATGGAGGTAAGGTAATATTTGGCAGTGATTCTTCAGCAAAAATCAAAGGTAAAGGTACACTTGTTTTGAATGATGGTGTGGCAAAAATTGGGAATGCTTTATATGTAGAAGGTCTGAAGCAAAATCTATTAAGTGTGAGCCAGTTGTGTGATCAAGGACATAGTTTGAGTTTTAATTCAATTTGTGAAGTTATAAAAGATGGTAAACATATTGCAAATTGTTGATGAATGATAGCATCGGTCAGACGTTGGAATGACAAATTAATATGAATCCTACATAAACATGTATGTATGTCAGTCCACCATAGGAACTGACATACATACACACATACTTCATTCTTGTGTAAATAAAACATAATCATATTTCATGTCGTCTTTCTATACCTGAACGAATCTCCATTATGATCTGTATGTGATCAGATCCTTGTCTTTTCTCTTGCCTTGAATCGTGGAAGGATATCCAAGGCTTAATACATCTAACGAGTTCAAGGTTGCATGATCGTATTGATTGATCAAACATTCATGTTCGCATTTATTAATATTGAACTTATAAATAAATCAGTGATTGTGTTTGTGAATTAGTTAAATGATAGTTAACAAATCTTTAGGCAAACGCATCCCTTGGGACACGTTGTGGAGACATGTCCCCACATAACGTGCCCCAATTGAAGATATAAATACAAACCGATTTCAAAGGAGAAAATAATAGAAATCGAAAATTATGCTCTCTCCATTGAATCAGCAAATACATTGTTGGAAATTAAACTCCAGCACCATTAACATATTGTTGACTTTCATCTTGAAGAATTAGAATTCTCGATATTAAATCTGCACATTGAACAAATAATATGTAATGTTCCCTTGCCAATGTACGGCAATATGGAGAGCGTACGGGTGTGACCGTACGATGAAGGTGAGGGCGTACGGTGGAGGAATGGCGTACGGTGGGAGGTAAGGCGTACAGTGGGGTGTACGGTGGGGGAATGGTGTATGGTGGGAGGTAAGGCGTATGGTGGGGCGTACGGTGGGGGAATGGCGTATGGTGGGAGGTAAGGCGTACGGTGGAGGAATGGCATACGGTGGAGGTATGGCATACGGTGGGTGTGTACGTTGGAATAATCGTATGGTGTAATCCAGTGAATGTGCGATGAAGGGTTGATCTTCCGTAAGCAATAAATTATGAATGTATCGGATTAACAGATATGCAACTGGAGTGATAAACAACGATGAGATTCAAGATTTGCCAGATCCGGAACGAGTACAGATAAATAGAATAGGGTGAGGGGTGAATCTCACCGAAATGCAAATACCAAATAGGGAGGGTCTTTCACCTCCGAAATGGCAAATACAAGAACTCCAACAGGAATTCACACAGGAGAGAACAAAATATCAAAATTTGCATACCTACAACAATGACTAACATGGCCATATATATGGGCTCCGGGAAACTTCCCGAAGGGTTACAAACGGGCCGACACGACCAACCAAGACTTGCCTAAACTAATTAAATAAAAGGGCCCGAAAGATTTGTTTATTAAATTTGGGGCATTACAATAAAGTAATTAGATTTATTATTTAATCATATCGGGGACATCACAGTCCTCCCGAGCCAAAAATTGCTTGCCCTCAAGCAATTGCAGACTTGGATGCCCCAAATTTGCTCGCCTTCACAGGTGTCATCCTAGGTGGGTAAATTCTTCCAGCGTACAAGAAACTCCTTGACTGTGCGTGTTCTCAACCTCTTTTCTCTGACATCAATGATATCTGCCGGCTCCAAAATTAGTTTCCCTTCTTCATCGATGGGTGGCAGATCCTTGGACACTGTGACGCGCTGCCCGACGGCCTTCTTCAGACATGACACCTGGAAAACATTGTGAATCCGACTCCCCTCAGGAAGCTCCAACTCGTAGGCCACTTCACCCACTCTCCGAACCACCTTGTAGGGTCCATAGAAAAGTGGCTTCAGCTTCTCCTTACCACTTGTCTTCAAGGAGGATTGTTTGTGTGGGTTGAAGTTGGTGGTAAACCAGATCACCAACCTCAAAATTCCGCTCAATCCGGTGTCGGTCAGTATACATATTTTGTTGGTTTTGAGCCCTCTGCAAGTTGTATTTGAGAGATGTCAAGATGTTTAAACTCTCCTAAAGCCAATCTTTGGCCATCGGTGCACGACTGTCTCCCAATGCCAAGTCAACAAATGAAGAAGGTTCATAACCGTACAGTTCTTTGAAAGGTGGCATGCCTATGGACATGTGAAAAGTGGTGTTGTAACCGTGTTCACCCAAATGTAACCAGCGAACCCAAGCCTTTTGTTGAGCTGAGACGTAGTTCCTGAGATAACCCTCCAGCCATTTGTTCACAATCTCGATCTGTCCGTCTGTCTGCGGATGGTAGCTCGTGTTGGGCGACAACTCAGTTCCTGCCAACCGAAATAACTCCATCTAGAAGGTACTCAAAAAACGGCTATCCCTGTCACTGACTATGTTTCGCGGTAAACCATGTAGGCGGAACACCTCACGGAAGAACAACTTGGCTACTTGAACTGCTTGATATCCTGTGGGGATGGCAAAAAAATGTGCATATTTGGTCAATCGGTCAACTATGACAAAAATGCAATCCTTTCCTTGCACTCTGGGGAGTCCAGTAATGAAATCCATTGAGATGCTATCCCATTTCTGGTCGGGAATTGGCAGAGGTTGCAGCAATCCGGCCAGTAGGTTATGCTCAGATTTGTTCTGCTGACAAGTGGAACATTCCCACACATACTGCAAGACGTCGTTCTTAAGCCCCTTCCAGGAAAACATTTCACGGATCTGTCTGTAGGTTTTCAAGTATCCCGAATGTCCAGCCAAGGGAGAATCGTGCAATTCCTTCATAATCTTTTCCTTCATCTTGGATTCGGGTACCAGATAAATTTTGTCCTTGTAATAAATGATGTCGTCAACCACCTTGTATCGGTCATCCTGCACTTGCCCATCCATCAGTTCGTAGGCAAAAGTGTTCTTGGAGTATTCAACCAACAAGTATTCCTTCCAGTCCGCCAAAATCTGAGATAAAGAACATATGACAAGCCTTCTTGACAGGGCATCAACGACCACGTTATTCTTCCCCTTCACTTATTCAATGTCGAAATCAAACGCCTGGACTTTGCTCACCCATTTTTGTTGTTGTTCATTAAGATCCCTCTACTCCAAGAAGTATCGCAAGTTGTTGTACTCTGTCCACACAACAAACTTTGCCCCGACAAGGTATTGCCGAAACTTCGTCAGTGCGTGTAGGATGGCGAGCATCTCCTTGTCGTAGATGGAATAAAACCGCTCAACTCTCGAGAGCTTCCAACTCTCAAATGCAATGGGGTGACGGTCTTGCATCAATACCGCTCCAATGCCTTCCCCCAAGGCATCGCACTCCAAGATGAAAGGGCGAGTGAAGTCTAGCAGTGCCAGAACCAGACACGTACTCATAACTTCTTTTAATTTGTCGAAGGTCTGTTGCACTTGCGCATTCCAACGGAAGGATCCTTTCTTTGTCAGATCTGTCAGTGGTGCCCCTAGGTGTGAGAATCCTTTTACAAACCTTCTATAATAACTGCACAAACCAAAAAATCCACACAGCTCCGAGAGAGCCTTGGGTGGAGACAAATCCAAAATGGCTTGAATCTTCTTTTGGTGAACTTGTATGCCCTGGGCACTAATGACGTGACCCAAGTACAGGACCTAGGTCATTCCAAATTCACATTTGGACCTTTTGGCGTACAGTGATTGTGATTCCATAACCCCCAATACTTCATCCAAATGCCCCACGTGTTCCTCCCAGGTCTTGTTGTAGATGAGTATGTCATCGAAGAATATCAGTAGGAACTTACGCAGTTGCTTGTTGAAGATGTGGTTCATGTAGGACTGAAAAGTGGTCGGAACATTGGTTAATCCAAACGGCATGACCAAGAACTCATAGTGTCCGTAATGGCAGCGAAAGGCGGTCTTTTCCACATCTTGCTCCCTCATACGGATCTGATGGTAGCCGAAGTGGAGATCAATCTTGGAGAAATAGATTGCGCCATGTAGTTCGTCCAGTAGCTCATTGATCCTGGGAATGGGGTACCTATTCTTGATAGTCTTCTTGTTTAGTGCACGATAGTCGACACACATTCTGACAGTTTCGTCCTTCTTCTTCACCAATACCACCGAGGATGCAAAGGGGTTGGAACTAGGCCAGATCCATCCTTTATCGAGGAGTTCCTGGATCGTTTTCTCTATCTCATCTTTGAACTTCTTCGGGTGGTGATAGGGTGTGGTGATAACGGGTTTTGCTCCTTCCTCCAACTCGATGGTGAGCTCAAACCCTCGGTGTGAGGGTATACCAGGTGGAATATCAGCGAAGACCAAACTATGCTCCTCCAGAACCGACTTAAGTCCCTCATCCTGGTACTAAGTCGGTTGCTCTTTCACAGGTTTTGTTGAGATCAAGCAATGTGCTGCCCAGACTACTTCATCATGTTTGAAGATGGTTTCCATCCTTTTGGCGGAAATCTCCCTTGGGCCGCCATTCAACATTCCCCTAAGAACCACTTTCTTACCATCCACCTCGAATGAGAACTCCATCCTTTTGAAGCTCTGCGTGTACTGGTTGACGGTTTCCATCCATTGAATGCCCAATATGACATCCGTGTCATCCAGATCTACAACAAAGAAATCATCGGTCACCGTGTAATTTCCCATGGTGATGCTCAATTGCGGAACCAAATGAGTGCATGATAGGAGATTGCCTCCTGCCACCTTGACATCGAACCCTTCATGCTCCTTTGTACACAAACCCCTTCGAGTGACGAGTGATAAGTTTAAGAAGTTGAGCGAGGCCCCACTGTGGAGCATAATAAGAACTCGTTGCCCTTGGAGTGCACCACGTACTCTAAATACACTGCACCTTGGGGTACCTGCCAATGTGGCAATGACGCCACCCCTCCGTACCAATGTGGAGATTCTCTTCGCCAGACTGGTTTTTTCGGCAGATTCTTCCCTTGGGGTTTCGCTTTCCTCATGCTCCTCTTCTCCATCGGACATTACTTCAATATAGTGAATCTTTCCTTTGCCCAAACATCGGTGTCCTGGTTCCCATGGTTCCCTACAGGTGAAACAAAGCTTCTTCCTTCTGAGTTCCTGTCTTGTGGCTTCATCGAGCGATGACCCCTTCGGAAAGGGTTCATTATTCTTCTCCCTCGGAATGAAAGATGGTTTGGTATGTGCAAAATTTCTGGAAGAGGAGGATGTTGCCATGTTATGAGCCTTTTTTATTGCCTCTGTGAGCGTGCTGGGGTTGAACCCTTTCACCCAACCTTTTAGTGGTTCCATCAATCCGTCCATGAACAAGACCACCAATCTTCGCTCTGAGATGTCAGTTACCAACACGGATAGTATCTGGAATTCTATGATGTAACTCCTTGAAATTGAGTTCTGGATCCTTCCCGTCAAATCGATCTATGAGCTTCTCTGTGAATTCGGCATAGGAGGTTATCTGGTCATGGCCAAGAGTGACCATTCCATGATGCCACCATTCATGTGCGACCACTTCCAAGTGGAGTGTTGTAAACATGATAGCTTCATCTTCAGGCATCGGGTTGAGTTGGAAGTAAGTATCTGCTTTTTGAACCCAGGCTCGTGTCGAGGTCACTCCGGCCCCATCAAAGGATGACAGGTTGATCTTGCCAACCTTTCGCTTGATGTCAAGGTTATAGTGTCCATAATGGCCCCGACTTTTGCCACCCGAGTATTTCATCCGGAGATCCACATAATCCTTGAAGGATATGTCCCCCTCAAGACAAATAAATTAATACAGATGCAAAAGCATATGGATTTCAAAGAATCAATGTTGTTCAATTAATCGAGGAGACAAAGCTCCTTTAAATAGAGTTACAAAGACGATGTTTCTAAAAGAAACAATTGTTAACTAGAGGCGAAATTAGAAACAACTTAAATGACCATTAATAACGCAAAGAGAAAGATATTATTCTAATATGCCTTGTGTACATTATTGAAAGGTGGCGATCTTTCAAATAATGAGCACCTGTATTGATCATTGTAAGGTGACGACTTTACAAGGATCTATCCACTATCATGATGAATATCATGTGACTTGATATTCATGGCCATATCATGATAGTTTATATCTCTTGGGTTTAGTGATAGATATCATGAGACTTGATATCAGTTGAATATCATTATGCTTCTTATGAGGTGATCATGGTGGGTATTATGTGACGTAATATCCATGGAAATGCCATGACCTGTTATGATAGACATCATGAGACGTGATGGCAGTGCACATATCATAACTAGGATGTTTATGTGAAGAATGTCATGTGACTTGATGTTCTTAATTCATCCTTCAATATCACGAGTTAGGTGATATCTCCATACTTAATCATCTTCCCTAGCTAAGAGGGAGTGTTGATGAATGATAGCATCGGTCAGACGTTGGAATGACAAATTAATATGAATCCTACATAAACATGTATGTATGTATGTATGTCAGTCCACCATGTGAACTGACATACATACACACATACTTCATTCTTGTGTAAATAAAACATAATCATATTTCATGCCGTCTTTCTGGGCCTTAACGAATCTTCATTCTGATCTGTATGTGATCAGATCCTTGTCTTTTCTCCTGCCTTGAATCATGGAAGCATATCCAAGGCTTAATACATCCAACGAGTTCAAGGTTGCATGATCGTATTGATTGATCAAACATTCATGTTCGCATTTATTAATATCGAACTTATAAATAAATTGGCAGTTGTGTTTGTGAATTAGTTAAATGTTAGTTAACAAATCTTTAGGCAAACGCATCCCTTGGGACACGTTGTGGAGACATGTCCCCACATAACGTGCCCCTATTGAAGATATAAAAACAAACCGATTTCAAAGGAGAAAATAATAGACATCAAAAATTATGCTCTCTCCACTGAATCAGCAAATACAGTGTTAGAAATTAAACTCCAGCACCATTAACATATTGTTGACTTTCATCTTGAAGGATTAGAATTCTCGATATTAAATCTGAACATTGAACAAATAATATTAGTCTGATATAAATTTAATCCTATTTTAACAACTAGGTTTGGATCCTTCTTTCAGCTCACCCTAGGTGGATTTCATTCCACACATAACTTTCTCAAAGTGGGCAAACTCATCTTGCCAAATGTCCATGTTCAAGGCATGTTCAGTAACAAGAACAAATATTTTCATAATTCAGTGATCGCTCCCATTGTATTCCATCCAGATTTAGGATTATCCTATTATGAAGAGATTTATAAAGGTCTAGATTTAAACAGATTCACAAAGTTTATAATTTCTGTGTTGCTAGTTCTCTTGGAGGCCATGAAATAAACTCCTATGGCATATAGAATCTGGCATCCAAAATCATATGCACATTGCATACAGACAATGAAGTTGTAAATTAAGGTTGTATGGTGACTGATCAATACCTGATAGGAGCCAACGTACAATAACAATGCAAGAACTGCCACTATAGATGCACCACTGAGAAAGTTGTAATAAGCTGCAAGCAGCAATAATGATACTGTCTGCACAATGAAAAAACATGAAAAACATCTAACTTATTATTTTCAGCTAAACCTTTGAACAAGAAAACATAAGGAGAACCTCACATGGTTAAAATATTAAAATATTGAAACCTTGCATAAAGTAAAACATGAAATAGAACTTAGAAGTTGCTAGTAAAACATGAAATAGAACTTAATAGTTGCTTGAGTAAAGCATCCAAGCAGATCATAAATCTCAACTAAAAAACTGACACAATCCATTTCTGTTTCTTCCTTAAGTAATCTATTACCCTGCTTCGTATAGTTTGTAGTATTAGAGATATTTTGAAACCGACAATTCCTTATATCATTTTTAATAGACTTCTTGTTATATTTTCACTGAATAATGCAAAGAAGCATCTTACAATTCCACTTATGCCTCCAATCAGTAAAGGTCTCCTACCAAGCTGGTCAACTTTCCAGACAGAAAATCCAGTCATCAGCAACTGCAAGATTAACAATGTAGAAGACCCATCATCTTCAAAAACATCTAAAGATTAAAGCCCTTCAAATTGGCAAAGAAATGTATATGTCCAATTTATAAATTGATCATTGACATTACAGATAATTTTCAACAAAACTTGAACATTAATAGATCTCAAACAATCTGTAATAAAACGAATAAATAATTAAATCATCCAACGAAAAGATATACACAGATATGTAAGAATAAGACAAAAAATAGTGGCACCATAAGTGTGCTGAGGATGAAGACAAATAAATTAAACATTTGTATTATGAAATGGAAAAAAAAATGTCAGAAAGCTCTCTCACTTGACCAGAAATTTCTTAATACAAGTATTGTGTCTATGTATCAACAAATGTCTAGTTATGACTATTTTCCTTATTATTAACATTAACTTAGCACAGTGTATTCAGCTGGGAAATGCTATAATATATCAACAGTGCCATGAAAAGGTTTGCTTCAGATCACATTAAATCCTGAGGACAACAATTGTTACTATTATTTCATATAGTCATTAAGAATTTAGTGTGCAGAATATTAATAACTGTTGTTGAACAGTATGATTCTATGTTTCAACCAAATATATAATAAAAGATCAATTTGTAGTATAAAGACTGGTATTAAAAATGGTTACAGTGGATTTCTAATAGGTAACTGGTAGCAACAATGACAACAAATTGAATAGATTTTGAATAGAAGATACGTTGAATACATGAACATATATGGATTTCATTGATTCATAAATTGGAACTGTTGGCAAGAGACACTGCAGGTATTTTGAGATGTTGTCATTGATGCCACTCATATCAGATTTGGTATCCACAGCTCATAATTTGTTCATTCTGGTAGATTGATTGAAGATTGATTAAGTCTGGTGAGGTCCAGTGAGAAGAACAGTGTATCCAGTAGAGTGTACAGTTTTGGTTGGAGGATTATTTTGGTTGTGTATTTTGCCTTGCGGATTTCGGAGAAGGATTTTGCATGTGCAATTTACTTTACTCTAGGTTTTTGGATGTGCAATTGCCATACTGAAGTTTTGTGTCAGTTGGAAGATCCAGTAGATTGGTTTTTGGAAGAACAGTGGTTATCAATTGTAATGTGTGAAAATTCAATATCGGATCTTGCGGATCGATTTTGGTGATTAATTGTATAGTCGAGGATGATAAGCAGACATGTGGGAAGTGTGTGGACATCTTGCTTTGGTCCGCATAATTTATTTTGATCGATTTGAGCCAACTTATTTACACGTTTCATCTTTTGTGTATTGTTCTTGAAGCCAACATGATGAAGACCTAAAATTGGTGATGCGGATACATAAGACAGGTTTATTTCATCATTTTTATCTCAGTGGAAGTGTGTGAAGTATGTGTTAGCAATTATGCGCAGTTTCACGTGCACATAGTGAAGATTTGAGCTCCGGATTATAACAGAATATCAAAACAGAGCAGTGTTGCAGAGCAGAGTAAGAATATGTGTTATGTGCTTAACCAGAAGTTCGGAACTATATCTAAGCCTTTGTTGATGCTATTTCATAGTTCAAACACTCATTGTAACCTCTTACAAACATTTGTAAGACAGTGAGCCTTCTAGGGTTGTAGCCCTTATTTGTAATTTGAGTGGTGAGATTTAGGCAGTGTGCCTGAATGCATATGCATTCCCCTTATGTATTATTTTTATACTTCTAAAAGAGTATAATAATATTGTGGGTTTGAATCTCCCCGTGGTTTTTCCCTTAACCGAGTTTCCACATAAAAATCTTGGTGTTATGGTGTTGCTAATATTTGCTTTGTGTTTCTACACTTTACTTTTCTTCATATGCATTAAGTGGTTTAAAGATCAAGTTAACAAAGTTAAAAATTGCATAACACTAATTCACCCCCCCTTCTCAGTGTTCATTGATTCCAACTATTGGTATCAGAGTCAGGTTCCTCAGAAGAAGCCTAATAGTTTGAGGTTGATCCGGTATGGAGAATCAATAGATTCACCCCAAAAGATCAAGTTAACAAATTTAAAAATTGCAGAACACTGATTTTTCAGTGTTCTGATCAAGGGAAAAGAGAAAGGAACTTGTTGATAAGCTAAAGGAGAAAGAAAGTCAAAGCATTGATGAAGAAGCCCTGAAAGAGAAGACCCCAAGAGTGTGAGAGGCTTACTAGAGCTAATATAGTTCAAACGAATGAGATGAAATCTATAGTGATGAAATTGACAAAGGAGATTGAAGAAAGGAAGAAAAATGAAGAAAATCTTGCTCAGTGCCCGAAAGACAAATCTGAAGAATGTTGCAGACTTGAGGATGAATTTGGACAGTTGAAGAATGATCTACAAGATGCTAGAGAACATGAGGAAGATCTTGGAAAGCAGGTTCTACTTCTCAAATTTGATCTTGATGCTACAAATCAGTATAAGGAGAAGTTCCAGACTACATGAAATGCTTGCAAGTCAGAAGAATCCTAATGACACACAATGCCTTGGTTTTGAGAAAGGAGAAAGCTCCAAGTCAGAAGAATCCTAATGACACACAATGCCTTGGTTTTGAGAAAGGAGAAAGCTCCAAGTCAGGACAAAAGAAGAACAATTCAAGAAAGCCTCTGGTAAGGCAACCTAATGCTCACAAATTCAATGGTAACTATTTTGTTTGCAATAAATTTGGTCATATTGCTAGTCAATGCAAACATAGGATGATCAATAATAGTACGTCTTTTTCTAGTCAATGTTTCAAATGTAACGAATATGGTCATAAGTCAAATGAATGCAGAAGTGTGATAAATAACTTTCAGAATAGGAGAAATATCAGATTCTATGCATGTGGTGTGTTTGGGCATGTTGCTAATCAATGCAGAATGAGAAGAAATCAGATGAACTTTAGGCCTATGCAGAGAAATGTTGTTTGCTATGCATGCAACAAATCCGGTCACATTGCTAAGTATTGCAGAAGTAAAAACATAAATAAAAGAGGTTCGGAAGATAAAAATAAGAATGTGAAGCCAGATGAGAAGGGTAAAGCAAAAGTTGAAGAGATCAAAGATCAAATGAAGAAGACTTGGGTTAAGAAGAGTGATTCTGAGGCAGGAAGTGGGTCCGCACCTAACTCCAGTGCTGGAACTACATCCGGTAACTGAAACCTAAGCATCCAACCTTGGGGTAGTTATAATGCAAATCTTTCAAACCCCCTATTCGGAGATCTATACCTGTTTCCAGTAGGTTACAGATGGCATATTTAATGGTTTCAGATGTTTTTGATGAATCTTCGAAAGAATTGAGGTGAATTGCGGATCCAAAGAAGAATTCTTGTCAAATACAGAGCATCTAGAAGAGTTAAGGCAAAGTGCATTTATTACAATGAAGAATTAGGTATGCGAAGGATAAAAGGCAACTTTTTCACTTCATTTCTCACCTTGCGAATGAAAGAGAGAAGTTTAGAGAGCTCTGTGAAGAAGGCAATCAAATGAAAACTAAGTGCTATCGATTTTCGAAGCGATTTGGCGAGATAACCTAACCCGGTATCTAAGGTATTTATTAGTAAAAACCCTCTCTTAGTTGAGATTTGAAATTTGAATCTGCGAGAATGGCTGCATCTGGTACTGTCATCCCTCTAGTTGCTAAGTTACCAATTTGGGTACGGATTCACTGATTCGACCAAAAAAAAAAAAAAAAACTTGGGTACAGGGACGTCCGTACACACACACACACACACATATATATATATACATATATTATATATATGTTCAAACATCAAAATTATATATATGTTTTGATGCATTTCATGCATCACAAGGGGCAAAATTAGGGTTTCGATGTTAAAAAAAAATTTAAAAAGATGTTTTTTATTGTTTTTTGTGTTGTTATGACCCGTGGGCCCCGTTTTTTGGTAACCCACGGGCCTTGGTTCTCTTGGGTCCGCTCGGGTTCTCCCTAGGTTCCTCCTGGGTCCTGCCCAAGACCCACAGAGAACCCAACCACTTGGTTAGGACCCGAGAGGAACCCAAGGACAACCCGGGGAGAACCAGGATCCGGACCCAACCCATTTTGGCAAGAACTGGTATCTTAGTCTGGTTATTAATATCACCAAGCGTCCGCATTCGAATTTCAAAAATCATCCCTTCATTTCAATGGAAGACTATCCAAAGAGTGCTTTTCTGTCCATACCCTACGGAGTGTTACATAATGAAGATATAAGGGTTTACATGCATTGTCTGATTGAGGAATTGGGAAGTTCTCAGATGTTGAACCTCTACAATAATCGATTATTTGATGGAAGCTCCATGTTGAAACCTGAATTTCAAGAATTGGAACGAAAGGGTTTTGCGCAGTTTGTGAAATTCTCGATGGCATATGAGCAGGAGTGGATTCAGAACATCCTAAGTCGTGTTCACGATGAATTCATGTGGTTGGATAAGCCGCATAAGATCACTAAAGGTGTGATTCAAGTCGTCACAGGGTTATGTGCATCCGGTCAATTGCCATCTCTGAAAACTAAGAATGATGTTGTAACCAGTGCAACCGAGTCGAAGTTTGATAAACGTACAATGACAATTGATGATATTCTAGAGGATGATATCCGGTTTGCGTCCATGGTAATAGGGTACAAAATCTACTATTCCAGCAGAATGAACTTTGATTCCAGTACTGCCATCTATGCCGCATATGAAATGCTAAAGGAGGATAAAAAGTATGACCTTTGCGAGTTGCTCCGGAGTGAGCTGATCAAGAACTTAAAGATCAAAGAAAACAAAAAGAATTCCTTCAAGTATGGATATCTACTTCTATGCATTTTCTTTATTTCAAGAATGAGATTCCGGGAGTTGGTAACTTGGTTCGATACAATGGGCGTTTGACAGGCTAGTTGGAGTGCAGATTCGGGAGTTTCTTTACAGCTCCGGTGACTCCAAAGCCCGCAATTTAAACCTATGGGGCTATTTCAGGAATTTTCAGAAGGAGATGCATGACAGGGAAAGAATTCCCAAAGGCCATTGTTGAGAAATATGCTCACACCATCTATTTCATGGTTGACATTGACCAATGTTTAATGGAAGCAATAGAATCACGAACATCATGGATTCTACCGATACCGATGGGTTATGAGGTTGATGGGTAGGTTTTGGAACTATTTGCTCAACATTTGCTGAGTCAACCGATGGATCCCAATGAAGAAAGGTTCAGAACCTATAAGGCAAAGAGCCTTGCATTACATCAACAGTTTAAGAAACCAGTCATTCAGAAGAAGGTCCGGAAGGAAGCTAAAGCTCTTGCAGAGAGCATGGGGATATCAAAAGAGGCTGTCCGGAAAGCTAGGGAGAAAAACATTACTTCTGAAGAGCCATCAGTAAGACTGAAGAAGGAACCGGCACCAGTCCCTAAGCCTAAAGCTAGAACTAGAAGTACAACTCCCATTTCCCATCCTCCTAAGCCAACAACCAAGCCTAAATCATCACTTAAGTCATCCGATAATGTGCAGAAGAAGAAATCAGTCCGATTTGTAGTTGTTGATGATGAAGAGACTGAATTGGATGAGGCAATCAAAGAAGTAAAGGCTAAAACTCCAAAGGCCACCAAGGAGAAACCATCCAACAAAACAAGGCCCAGCAAGAAGCCCAAATCTGAGCTTGATGAGGCATTGAAGTCCAGAAAACTTCAAGGTAATTACACTATTGTGCCTCCTATTACATTAGAGCAGATTGTTAATTCAGTTGTTAACAATGGAAATTCAAAACCACTATCCGAGTGCTATGAAAATTTTGATGATAAAGGCAAAAGAACTTTAGAAGAGGCAACAATAGAATACTTGAATGTTTATAGTAAGGCTCTCATTGAATTATTGTCAGTCATACCAAAGAGTCTATATGAAATTTTGGATGCTAGAAGACATACGCTAAATAAAGAAGATGAGAGACTGAAGGAGTATGTATTAGTTAACTTATGATCTGTAATTTCTAAAGAAGAGATAGCCATAATACTTAACTTAGCAAAGAATGAGTTTAGAAGCAAGCACAAAGTTAATAAGATCATGTTTGGGAAGGTTGATAAGGTAGTAAAGGAATCTGAGACAATTTTGAAGAAAATTTTGATAGAAAACCAATATGAAGTGAATTTGGCAAAGGCACAATATGAAGTGAATCCGACAAAGGCACAAGATAATACCAATCCAGAAGTGCAAGCAAAGGATGATGCTCTTATTCCGAAAGTACAGGTTGATGTTCCGGATGCGCAGAGTATCGAGCTGGAAAAGGATAAGGTTGAGTACGTAGCAGATAAAGATAAAACAAGGGATATAGGAACAACAACAGAAGAGAAGACTAAGAATCCTTTGGTTAACAATCAGAAAGCACCTTCAGAGTGTTAATGATGATAGCTTCGGTCAAATAAATATGATCATGAATGAGACTTACATCATTGGAATGATTTATATATGTATACCAATATACATAATAATAATAATTTAGTTTATTACTATTATATATATTAATATACATACATTAATAATCATGTCATGAATAAACTAAATTTGATTGAATGATCAAATGGCTGATCATACATCAATCATCATCTTCCAAGTATAAATCTATGTTTACCAATCTGCATTGAATAGCGCGCATGATCTAAACCCTATCGATAGTGTGTATCAACTACTTTCATCGATTCACCATAATCGATAATGTGTATCAATTTACCATTATCGATAATGTATATCTATATCGATTATTGGTTCATCATTTTAACATACCGATTGTGAATCAATTGTGTTAAATGAATTCTTAACTATCGATTAGAATCGGTTTTGTGAATGAGTCGGTTTTGTGTTAATGGATTACAAACTACCAATTATGAATCGGTATGATGTTTGTAATAATTAATGAATAGACATATCGGTGGAGAGACATGTCTCCACACGTGTGGAGACATGTCTATCCATCGATGTTTCTTCTCACCCATATATATAATCCACGAATAGATCGGTGAAAGGCGTTACAGCAATCTATTAGTACATGCCTTTGACGATCGGTCCATTCTTAACACTCAACAATATAATCATACTTGGCAAATCAACTTACTGTGTGAATTTACTATTTCCTCTTTACACTTACAGCAACCTGCAAGATTCGTAGATTAGTAAGAGCATCATTTGTGAAACATAAAATTAAAAGATACTTCTAATTCTATCTGCTAAGAAATCTAATATACATTAACATGATATCAGAGCAAGGTCAAGGAAGATCCAATTAGATTTGAGATAGTAGATTATCTAGACTATCATTTTGCTCTTAAGAAAAATCACATTCCTTTCTTTATAATGGCAAGTGGAGTCAGATTCGAAGATCGTCTTGAAGGAGTATCAAACTTTGTATCATGGAAGTTTAGGATCATGCTTACCTTGAAGGAAAATGAACTAGATTCATTTATAAAGCGAAACATACCCGAACCAGACGATGATGTTGAGAAAATTCAATGGAACAAGAACAATGGAAAAGCCATGAAACTGATCGTGGATGCAGTTAGAGACCATATAGTTCCAGTTATTTCAAAGTATGACACAGCATACCGCATGTTCAAATCACTTGAAGACATGTATGAAATAAACAATACCAGCAGAGCTCTCACATTGAAAAGACAACTCCATCATGTGAAAATGAATAAGGGAGAAACTCTCACATCATATTTTATGAGAATCACTAAATTGAGGGACCAACTTTCTACAATTGGTCATCTAATTGATGACAAGGAATTAACGTTGATGGCTCTAAATGGACTCCCAACTTCATGGGAATCATTTATTCAAGGAATAAGTGCACATTCAAAGCTCCCCAAGTTTGATCGATTGAAGACGGATTGCATTCAAGAAGAATCCAGATTGATCACCAGGGGGATTGACCAAAATATCACCAATGAAGATATTCATGTGTTGAACTCTCACTCTCACAAGAAAAGAAAAAAGAGGAACTTCAAGAGGAAGAAGGACAAGGGCACCAATAGAAAAGGCTCTTCCAAAAGGAGGGACATATCCCAAGTGCAGTGTTTCAAATGTGATAAGTATGGACATTTGCCCTGAAGTGTCCGGATAGGCCAAAACAACAAACCTCCACTGTTGAAATTGAAAAAGCTAGCATGGAGAATGAACCTGAGAAGTTTGTCTTCTATTCAACCTTATCAAGCCAAGTCTTAACCAGCCTCAACACCTAGGTGATTGATAGTGGAGCCTTGCGTCGCATCACCAGATTCACAGAACATCTAGACACTATGGTATAGAATTCTGATGAGGAAGTAACCACTGGGGACGATTCTAACTACCCAGTCAAAGGGATTGGAACCTGTAACATAAATCTGAAATCAAGCATATCTCTTCATCTCACAGGAGTATTATTTGTGCCAGGGATAAAGAGAAATCTAGTATCCATTTCTGCACTTGAAGACAAAGGGTATAGGATAACCTTTATGGAAGGCAAAGTTCTAGCATGGCCAAAGAAATCCATAATCAAGAACGCTCATACTATAGGAGTCAAACACGAATACCTTTACAAACTCAAACCCTAATTCATGAGACTTCAAATTCAAACAAGATTTGGCACAAAAGATTAGGGCATCTCCATTTTCGTGCTCTACCCTCCATAGGGAAAATGGTGATTGGTTTGCCTAAGCTAAACCAAAATCATGAAGGAACATGTAAGGGTTGTGCCCTAGGAAAGAATACAAAAGGAAATTTCCACAATAGTAATAGCAAATCTAAAAATGTATGAGAACTAATTCATTCTGATTTATGTGGACCCATGTCTATAACCTCTATAGGAGGATTCTTGTACTATGTAATATTTGTAGATGACTTCTCTAGGAAAACTTGGATATATTTTCTTAAATGTAAAGACTCTGAAGAAATCCTTATGAGGTTCAAGGAATTCAAAGCTCTTGTAGAAAACATATGAGGAAAAAAAATCAAAACATTAAGAACAGACAATGGGGAGGAATATACTTCAGACATTTTTAAGGAGTTTTGTGTAAATGCTGGAATTAGGAGGGAGTTTACTATACCTTATAATCTCCAACAAAATGGGGTGGCAGAAAGAAAGAATAGGACTATAGTAGAAGCATCTAGAGCTATGATGTATGATCAAAACATAGAAAATTCATTTTGGGCCGAAGCCTCTAGAACAGTTGTCTACATCCAAAATAGATGTCCTCATTCACTTCTAGACCACAAAACACCTGAAGAAGCATTCACTGGCATCAAACTTGATATAAGTCATCTAAGAATCTTTGGTTGTCCTATCTACTTACATATACCTAAAGAAAAGATATCTAAATTAGAACCCTCAGGCAGAAAAGGAGTGTTTGTAGGCTATAGTGAAACATCTACCTATAGGATATACATACCTGGTCAAAGATTAATTGAACTTAGCAAAGATGTCATTTTTGAGGAAGACATTGCTTTCAGGAGATCCAAAAGCTCTCTTGAGATAGAAGATCAAGATCCTCCTAACAATATGGAAGAGGATCATGCTCCTGAGATTCAGAGGGAGACTCTTGAAGAAATTGATAGTGAAGGTCAAATTGCTCCCTTAAATGAACCCAGTAATGAAAACCGAAAGAGACTTCTTTGGGCTAGGAAGATGATTCAAGAAGCCAAGAATTATACAGCACCAAAGGGAACCTTCAGGGAAAGCAAGAGACCTCATAGATTCTCTAGTTATGTTGCCTTGATGAGTGAGATCATAAATTCAGAACCATCCTGTGTTAAAGAGGCCCTCAATCATCAAGTGTGGAAAGATGCTATGTCAAAAGAGTATCAGTCCATTATAAAAAATCATGTCTGGGACATTGTACCAAGACCTAAAGAAAAATTTGTTGTATCATCAAAATGACTCTTCAAGATCAAACATGTTGCAGATGGTAGCATTGAAAAACACAAAGCCCGGTTTGTTGCCAGAGGTTTCTCTCAGAAAGAGGGAATTGATTATGAAGAGACTTTTGCCCCTGTTGCCCGTTACACTTTAGTTAGAGCCATAATTGCTATTGCAACATCAAAAGGATGGAAGATCCATCAAATGGATGTGAAAACTACAATCCTGAATGGCACGATTGAGGAGGAAGTCTATCTAGAGCTACCTGAAGGATTTGTTATACATAAAGTTGAATCACATGTTTGCAGATTGAAGAAAGCTTTGTATGGACTCAAACAGACCCCTAGAGCCTGGAGAAGATCACCTAATTACCTAGTGTAAAAAGGACTTAGCTTCAAATTTTGGTATGAAGGATTTGGGTATCCTACATTACTTCCTTGGATTAGAAGTTTGGCAGCGGGCAAATGGCATCACTCTGAATCAAGGAAAGTATACTATTGACATTTTGAAGAGGTTTGGAATGATGGAGTGCAGACCCATGTCTACACCTATGGAAACAAATTTGCACAAATTGAAGTAGCAATAGACTCATAATTTGCAGATCCCACTCTCTACAGACAGATAATTGGATCCTTGATGTATTTGGTCAACACTAGACCTGATATTTGTTATGCAATGAATGCACTTAGCCAGTTTATGTGTGAACCAAAGGAGATACATCTTGTTGCAGCAAAACACATTTTGAGATACCTTCGAGGCTCAATTAGATATGGTCTTAGATACAAACATGTAGACCTAGATCTACATGGATACACTAACTCAGATTGGGCTGGAAGTGTGGTTGACCGGAAAAGCACATCAGGATGTTGCTTCAGTTTAGGATCAGCAATGATCTCATGGATCAGTAGAAAACAATCCTCAGTTGCACAGAGCTCTATAGAAGTTGAGTATATTGCAGCCTCCATGGGAGCAAGAGAAGCAGTGTGGCTTAGGAAATTGCTTGTAGGATTGTTTGGTCAGCCCTTGAATCCTACTGTCATCCATTGTGACAACCTGAGTTGCATCAATCTTTCAGTGAATCCAGTGTTTCATGATAGATCAAAACACATTGAGATTCCTTATCACTATGTTAGAAACATGGTAGAAGGGAATGTGATCCAGTTGGAGTATATTAGTACAAGTGATCAAACAGCAAACATCCTCACCAATCCACTCTCCAAGATAAAGGTTGAACACTTTCAGGATAAACTTGGTATGGTTGAAAATGTAAATTAAATTTGAGATTGAGTCTCTAATTACTTTATTTGTACTAATATTTAAAGATGTTTAATGTGTAAACTCTTTTATTCTCGTGTGTGACTCCATGACTTCATGGACCCCTGTGGACATTGTTGAAAGGTGACGATTTTTCAATAATGAACACTTGTATCTAATTGATATTGTGAGGTGGCGACTTTACAATGATCAATTTTACTATCATGATGGATATCATGTGACTTGATATCTGTGGACATATCATGATAGTTAATATCTCTTTGACATTATGGTAGATATCATGAGACTTGATGTCATTAAATAAACCATAATAACTCTGCAAGAGATCATCATGGTGGATATTATGAGTCTTAATATCTGTGGATATGCCATGATCTGATATCCATTACGGTAGGCATCATGAGACATGATGCCAAGTGCACATACCATAAAGATGGATATTTATCAGATATGGTGAATATCATGTGACTTGATATTCTTGGTTATACCATATCTCCCGATATCTCGATAAGGTATCTCTCTTCCTGCACAATTAATGGATCTATTGTGTTATACTCTTGGATAGATTTTATCCTCCCTATCTGACAGGGAGTGTTAAAGATGATAGCTTCGGTCCAATAAATATGATCATGAATGAGACTTACATCATTGGAATGATTTATATATGTATACCAATATACATAATAATAATAATTGAGTTTATTATTATTATATATATTAATATGCATACATTAATAATCATGTCATGATGTAATGGACACCCTAGAATGCCCAAAAACTAAACCAACTGCTGATAGGAATTTAGTCAAACAGTTTGCATCCAACTCCTTATTTCTCCATTTAATGTTTAAATCCCCTTATAGCTTCGGAAATGAAATGTTTGTTTGTTTTTAAGTCTTTGCATAGATTTGAAATCACATAACATGAACTAGAAGGAAATTACAATAATATGCAACATGAAGATTGAACTACTACTGATATGATATTATTTCCAGAATTATTAAAATCAAATACATAGCAGATTTTTCAACTCACTAAATACTCCAGCATTTTTGACATAATATTCTAGCAATGACTTCCCATCTTGCTGCTACAGTAACATGAATAGTGCCATGCTACAGTAACATGAATAGTGTTGCACTACAGTAGCGTTAATAGTGTCGTGCTACAGTAACGTGAATAGTGTTGCGCTACAGTGCTGCTACAATATTAATTAGTCTTCAATCAGTCCAATATCTTCATAAAATCATCCCTTCAGAATGGCATAAGCATTGGTCAAGAAGTGGAGAAGGTATGAGCAAAACACCAAATCTGCCTGTAGCTAGAGATGCACCCAATCTACCTATTAATGAAGCTGATAGCAATGGATTCCAAAGGCCAAACCCCAAGGGAATGAGGTCCAGAATGTCACAAGAAAGGATAGACGTCCTCTAATGCCAAGAACGGATCTGCAACTCACACATCAATTTCTTCTCATATTCAACATGCTGAATGAAGCCACAAAAGCTTCCTTTTATTCTTTCTCCAAGGGTCGACCCAACTCACTTGAGCAATGTGGGATAAAAGATGTGCAATATAAAACATATTAAAATATTCACTTATGTCTCCCTTGGGTGCCCCTTTGATTTGCACACATCCCCATAATGAAAATATTAAAGTAACCCTTTAATATTTTAAAATTAAATTAAATGTTACTTTAATAACACTTCAGGCATTAAAATATATTAGCAATCAGAATCCGAATAGCACGAGTGATAGCTCGTCGGAAAGCTCTCGTCGAGGAGTATCGAATCCAATCACCAAAACTAGCCTCCGTTGTGTCTTGCTGACTTACTAAAAATAGTAAGTATGTCTGAAACTAAGTAAATCAACTCCGTTTTGGCCCAAACTGGAAATGACTAGGCCAAAACACTCCAAGATCCCCTTAAACCCTTCGTTAGCCCTCGGGACCATGTAGAGATAGGCTAACGCACATACACTTGGTCAACTGCTAAAGTGGGGACATTACAAATGAATAAACTAAATTCGATTGAACGATCAAATGGCTGATCATACATTGATCATCATCTTCCAAGTATAAATTTGTGTTTACCATTCTGCATTGAATATCGTGCATGATCTAAACCCTGTCGATAGGTGTGTATCGACTACTTTCATCAATTCACCATAATCGATAATGTGTATCGATTTACCATAATCGATAATGTATATCGATTAAAGATTCATCATTTTAACATACCGATTGTGAATCGGTTATGTTAAATGAATTGTTAACTATCGATTAGAATCGGTTTTGTAAATGAATCGGTTTTCTATTAATGGATTATAAACTACCAATTATGAATCAGCATGATGTTTGTAATAATTAATGAATAGACATATCGGTGGAGAGACATGTCTCATGTGGAGACATGTCTATCCATCGATGTGTCTTCTCACCCATATATATAATCCACGAATAGATCGGTGAAAGGCGTTACAGCAATCTATTAGTACATGCCTTTGAAGATCGCTCCATTCTTAACACTCAGTAATATAATCATACTTGGCAAATCAACTTACTATGTGCATTTACTATTTCCTCTTTACACTTGCAGCAACCTGCAAGATTTGTAGAATAGTAAGAGCATCATTTGTGAAACATAAAATTAAAAGATACCTCTAATTCTATTTACTAAGAAATCTAATATACATTAACACAGAGAATGTTGAACCAGAAAAGGTGCAGGTCAAAGTTGAAGTTGAAGTTGAAACCAAAGCAAGAGACACTGCCGAGGCAACAAAGGGAAAACAAGCAATAGAAGATCTTGGATTCATTCAACGACCAATAAATCTTGCCTCCTTGTCTCCCATTCAAAAGCTTCAACTTGCATCATTTGCACAAGCAAAGGCCAATTAGGATCTATTGAAGTCTCACAACTAGGAGAGTTCGCTACTGACTATGGCATCCGATGTTTTAGAAAAGTTAATGCCATCATTCCAAAAGGATGCATCTAGTACTCCATCCGGGCAATTAAAAAGTCTCTGATTAATTCTGTTAATTCTCATTTTGAATCCTTTGAAAAATCTGCAGAGGAGAAAGTCAAATGAATTTAATGCCAAAAGGCACCACACCTTTAAGAAAATGATTCTGAAAGATAGGGCTACATTAGAAGACTGTGAAGAGCATGCAGGATGCAATAACCGTAGGCGGAAACTTGTAAAAATCATGTTTATCCTTAAATAAGTTCACTGCGGACATTAAGAAGAAGACACAAGAGCACCAAGATCAGTTAGAAAGCATATCTTAGTCGATTGATCCTCTGTCAAACTTTTTGAGCAATCATGAAAATCAGGTGATTTCTTTGGTTGAGAAAATCAGAAGCCTAAATTATGATCGAGAGCGCATAATAGGCAAAGAGTTGGAGAGTTTAGGAGTCCCATTACTCCTAAGTTGGATATAATGTTTAATTCTTTTCAAGATGCTCAGAATGCTCTGACTACAAGTGAACCGGAAGACCTGAAGGCAGCTAAAGCGCAGTCTTACCTTTTCAGTGGATTTATAACAATTTTTGAACATTTGCAGAAGGGTTGGGATAGTCACTTAGACTCTTTGAATAATCTATATGCAGATATTTTCAAGTTTTTGTAAGTCTGTGTACATATGTGAATAGCATTTTTGGCTTGAATTTATGGGTTCTGGTATCTTACCTTTGTCATTGATGTCAAAAGGGGAGTGTATAAGGAGTGAAAAATGTTGATCTTAGCTTTAATTTTTTGATTCTTTGGAATCCGGTGATTAGAATTTTGGTTGCAGTATATACATTTTGGTTTTGGTCCAACACTTAAGACATTTACCACTAAGTGTTGCCATCAATGTCAAAGGGGGAGATTGTTGGCAAGAGACACTGCAAGTATTTTGAGATTTGTCATTGATGGCAACTCATATCAAATCTGGCGTCCACAACTCATAATTTGTTCATTCCGATAGATTGATTGAAGATTGATTAAGTCCAGTGAGGTTCGGTGAGAAGAACAGTGTATCCAATAGAGCATACAGTTTTGGTTGGTGGATTATTTTGGTTGTGTATTTTGCCTTACAAATTTCGGAGAAGGTTTTTGAATGTGCAATTTACCTTATTCCAAGTTTGTGGAAGATCCAATAGATTGGTTTTTGGAAGAACGGTGGTTATCAGTTGTAACGTGTGAAAATTCAGTATACGGATCTTGCAGATCGATTTTGGTGACTTTGTATGTTCGAGGATGATAAGCCAACATGTGGGAAGCGTGTGGACATCTTGTTTTGGTCCGCATGATTTATTTTGATCGATTTGAGCCGACTTGTTTACACCTTTCATCTTTTGTGTATTGTTCTTGACGCCGACATGAAGAAGACCTAAAATTGGTGATGCGGATATATAAGACAGGTTAATATGATCATTTTTTATATCAGTGGAAGAGTGCAAAGTATGTGTGAGCGATTATGCGCAGTTTCACGTGTGCATAGTGAAGATTTGAGCTCCGGATCATAGCAAAATATCAAAACAGAGCAGTGTTGCAAAACAGAGTAAGAATATGTGTTATGTGCTTAACCGAAACTATATCCAGGCATTTGTTAATGCTATTTTATAGTTCAAACACTCATTGTAAGCTCTTACAAACATTTGTAAGGCAATGAGCCTTCCAAGGATGTAGCCGTTATTTGTAATTTGAGCAGTGAGCTCTAGGTAGTGTGCCTAAATGCATGTGCATTCCCCTTGTGTAATATTTTTATACTTCTATCAGAGTATAATAATAGTGGGTTTGAATTATAGTGTGGTTTTTCCCTTAACCGGATTTCCACGTAAAAATCTTGGTGTTATGGTGTTGTTGATATTTGCTTTGTGTTTCTGCACTTTACTTTTCTTCATATTCATTAAGTGGTGTAAAGATCAAGTTAACAAACTTAAAAATTGCAGAACACTGATTCATCCCCCCCTCTCAATGTTCATTGATTCCAACAGAAACAACCACCCTGTGATCAATAAAAATTGGGGGTATGCATCATCCAGATTACATGAGGTTAAAGTTTCCATTCCACCAAATTTTTCCGGAGATTTAAACCCAGCCTTGTCCAATTGTCGTCTTAACACAGCTTTTCTGACATAAGGAAAATGCCCAACAGCACTTGAATCTGGATAATTATTATGGAATTGTTCTTCTTGACCAGTAGATCATAGAGCACAAATTGAATAGATTTCATATATCTTTTTCTTTTATATTTCCATAATCTAAGCCATTTCTATGTTATTCTTCTAATTGTGGTAGGGACCTGTTGTGACGTTTTCACACATCGCCCCATTGCAAATGGGGACCCATGTTTTTTGCTCGTTTTCGCTTTGCTTTTTAGGGTTTTGGTTTAAATCCAGTCGGTTTTGGGAGCTTTTTGATTTTCCTTTTCTAGAATGCAAATTTTGAATGAAATGAATTCGCCAGAATGGTCTAATTTTCAATTGGAATGTTGATGCAGAGCTTAAATTTGTCTAAGTGTTGAAGATGAAATGTGAATTTTTGTCCAATTGAATATTTTTGACCAAATTTTGACATTTTTGATTTTTGATCCTAGGCATTTCAAATGATTTGTTTTCGCCTTGTGAAGTGTTAAAATGTGTAAAATCATGTTATTTTGGCTTGTAGGAGCAAAATCGCTCCTGTCCCTTAGTGAAGGACGGGAGCTCGTTTTCAAATATTTTACTATTCCTGCAGGGTCAAGATGAATTACGAATTGGAAGTGATGGAGAAAGGCGAGATCTTTCCATTGAATATAAATTGAAGATTTTCATGAGCACAGAAATGCCTCCAGGAGCAAAATCGCTCCTGTCCCTCAGTGAAGGACCGGAGCTACAAATCCAATATTGCTTTGTCCTTGCAGGATTTTAACGTCTGGACGATGTGAAAAGGTCCAAAGAGGTGCATTTTATCAAATGAATATAACTTGAAGTGCTGTCGGGGAGATCAATAGGGTAGCAAGTCCGGCTTGAGTGAAGTCCTGACCCTGAAATTTGGCTAAGTCTGGAATGTCCTGATCCTGAATTTGACTAAGTCTGGAAACTGAAAAAACCTCCAAAAACTAGATTTTGCAATATAACTCCTGGAGGTCTGAAACCACTCTCAAACATCCTGAAAGTATATATGGAATATTCTTATACTTAAATGTTATATTCCATTAAAATTGTCCTGATCGAGAGTGCGAAAAGTCAAATTTCGCTCGTGTCCTTCTCCAAGGGTCCAGAGCGAAAAGCGCTCCTGTCCCTCTCCAAGGGACCAAGGCGAATCGCTCGTGTCCCTCACCAAGGGTCCAGAGCGAAAATGCTTAGTTGAGCCATTCCTGACCTTGTTTGGACGAATCGAGACATCAAAGGCATGGTGAAGGACGAAATGAGCATGATAGAACATCCAGACTTGATCAAAAACAATGAAATGATGAAGTTTTGCCTAGAGGGTCAAATTCGCTCCTGTCCCTCACTGAAGGACCAGAGCGAAGTTCTTCATAAGGTACGTCCTGAACAAAGACCAAGCAAATTTTATGTTCGAAGGCAAGAAAGGAGGTCAATCGAACCCGTTGAAGACAAATTGAAGATTATCAAACGTCAACAAAAGACCAAAATGCTTAAGTTCGCTCCTGTCCCTCAGGAAGGGACCAGAGCGATTTTTGTTGTAGATGATTTTCTCACCAAATTTCAACCGATCTCAAGGCATGATTGAATGAAAGGAGGCATTGCGAATCCGTTGAATATAATTTTCGAAGGTGATGAAGTGAAATGAGGCCCATAAGAGCAAAATCGCTCCTGTCCCTCTCCAAGGGACCAGAGCGATGAGGTACGTCCCTTTCATTTTTATAATTTTGGCGCCAAATAAACATTTCAAATTTTCCTTAAATGCTAAGTTCGATAAAATTGAAAATCTAATTTAATTAGCATTTAATATGGCGTTTGACATTTATTAATTATTTTGCCTTTATTAAAAATCGAAATTTACAAATTAAAAAACGAAAGGCATTTAATTAATTAATTAATTAATAGAAAAAATCGAATTGAAGCGCTATACTTGGAGGTCGGCCTTGCTAAATCATTTAAAAAATTGTTTTATATCCTCAAGTCGGCCTAAGGGATGAATGCAATGCAAGCGCTATATATGGAGGGTGAAAAACAATCATTTTCACATAATCATTTTTAACCCTCTACATGCGATCTTGAGGAGAAGCGAAGATAGTGCGAAGTATTTCATGTGTGGTGCGAATTTCATTCCAAGCAAGGTGGTGCGAATCTTGAAGTTTCCATTTGAGCGAAGTTGCCTAGGACGTCAAAGACATATCAAAGATGGCGAAATTGCTAACTTGAAGAGGAGATCATGTCCAAGACTTGAAGGGTGGCGAAGTTGATAAGAGGAACGTTCTTTTGAAGATCACATCAAGACCATCTTATTTCAAATTTTGCCTAGGCGATTTTATTCATTTTGCATTTTAGAGTTAAGCTCTCAAGTAAGGTATGGCAAGATCTCTTGTTTTAATTTCGAATTTTGATTGTCATTGCCTTAATTTTGAAATTTTGTTTTTCCTTAGCTCAGTCTTTTTTAGGAAATGATTAATAAAGGACTTATCATTAAGTTTCCTAAAATTTGCTCTCTAATTTATGTTATGTATTGCAAAATCATGTTACTAATTTTGAAATGTTGTGTAGGCATCAAATGGAGATCTCTTCAAGGAAAATCAAGCCGGATCCAGGACGGTCTTCGCCAGGACGGTCTTCATCAGGACGGTCTTCGCCAGGACGATCAAACTAGGACAGGGGCGACCTCTTTCAATCCAGCGTTCCAAGGCGAGGTACATCATCTTCCTGCACATCAAGGACGCAAGGAGTTAGAACAAGGGCTCGTTGAAGAAGCAAAATAGTTCCAGATGAATTAATTAAAGCAAGCTTCTCAACAACATCAAGTTGAATATCTACCAAGTTACAAGTGTCAAATGAGGTGGCGTCCTAGTCATCATTTCTCCAATCAGTGAGGTCCACCTCAGCATGTCCAGATTCAATGTACTTAACTCATGGAAGGTGGCACAAACTCCGATGTACCTACCCTGGCGGTCCATTGGTCGATTTTTCTAGAAGGGACATGTGTCCAAGCAATACAATTTTATCATTGGTCAAACATTAAATGTTATGTAATGGTTGTAACAAACCCTAATTAGGGTTTTTCATTGTTGAATCTTGGCCATTGATCTTGAATTGATCTAAGCCATCAAATTGTATTGTGGGCACTATATAAGCCCAAACATTTCATTTGTAAAATTTAATTTTAGAATTAGAGAGAGATAGTATAGAAATAGTTGAAAGTAGTTAGTAGATAGAGAGTAGAATAGGAGGACAAGGCAAGAAATTGTTGCCATTGATTGTAAACAAACTCCATTTTCATTGAAGTAATGGTGAAATATGTCGTTTTCTTGCAATTTGCATGGTTTCTTGTTGAGTCTTCAATCTTAGATGGTAGATAATTAGATGAATGGAGGAAATGTGCTTGATTGATGGTGAAATTCGTATATCCATACTACTAGCAGTTTGTTGATTGCAGACTTGCCTTGTGTAGTCAACTGGAATCGTTCAGCTCAAGCTCAATTTCAATTTGTCGCTTCTTCATTGATATGCATCAACTTGGATGGTATCTATGCCTGCGGTGATGATTTGAACATCATAAAGCTTCCCATAGAAGATCGCACTAGTCTTGTGTAGATGTTCCATTGATGTCAAAACAAGACCTAGTTAGAGTTTCATCAAAAATCAATCATTGCTCCTACATTCTTAGTATTAGGATTAGATCCTCTCTTCGCCCTTATCCTTTTTCCTTTTTTAATCTAAGTTAGTAAGAGCCTGTGTTCCAGCAAAGCAGATCGGAAGTTCAATGTAAGTCCCCTTGTGATTCCAGCAAATCACATCGTACCACGAAGAGCTTATCCACACGTGGAGACCCCACTAAAAGAACCTTGGAGTCTACCTAACTGATCCTTTACGCGAATCTTCAGCAGTTAGAGACTATTTTCTCAAGAGAGGATAAGATGCCTTTAGGTATTTTATTCTGTGTATGATTGTGTACAAAATACACGTCAACAGGACCTAGGACCATGATTAAAGGCGTGCTGATTTAAATGCAAACACTCATTATAACTAGTTTTCTTAATCAGAAGTATCCCCATACATGCTTTTTTTCATAGTGGCATAGTACCAAGTCCAACCCTGTTCTAACATTATACCACCTTCCATATCTGAAACTGTATAACTGAAAATTATATTTCATCTTCATCTCTAATGAATTTGAATCATGATGAATGCATTAATGAAAAACCCCAACCCCAAATAAAAAATGTCAAGTTCCATCATGCCAAACTCCACAAACTGAAAAACATAGTAACCTTACTAAATAAGGGATTATGAAAGAACCAGAAAAGCAGAGAAATTTGATTGTGATAAAAAATCAATGCAAATACCTTTTGAAATCTGCATTAATGTTATATTCAAAATATATTCCTACACACAATTAAAACTTTATTTCTAACATCCTTCTTAATACTTGGCAAACAACAGTATGTAACTGCTAGCAGACTGAAAGATCGTGATAGGGATGTCAACTGAGTGTACAAACACACCATAAGCAGTGTCCCAAATTTACACGTGGACAAAGGTATGTAGTTGCTGTGCAAAGAATATTCTAAATAGGCTTGAAAGAGCCTACATTCACAACAAAGAGAACCTCAGCAAGGAATTGACTTTGCCTTTGATCACCAATGTATCTTATTGTTTTGATATTCAGTTTAAGGTGTATAATTTTGATAAAAGTGAATACGTGTGGGCAGAAAGGGGTCCAGGCAGGAAGAGAGAAGGGGTTATATATACACAAACATACACACAACACAAACCACAAGAAAATGTAAATACATCCATCCATGCATATATATATTTATTTGCTAAGGATACTAAAAACAACCTGAGACATTTTTAATGCTGCGGAGTTTTCAACCATCAAACAAGTTACATAGGATTCGTATCGGTCAGCATTGATTTAGTTTTATAATATTGGGAGTCTGTGGTAAAGAAATTGATCACAGCTAACTAATGCTGGCTGCCAAATAAGGAAAACAATTGAAACGGCCACAAAGCAATCTACAATATATTGATACAGCAGTCAAATCCTGTCTGGATTTCACTTTGTCCTTGTCGATCCCTTATCTTAAGAAGAAGTAAGGCTCTTAATAAAAGCTACAAAATCATTTATAAATTTCAAGCCACGTGATAAAGATATATCAGATTCTGTTCATGTCTTTTATAAAATATTGTGCATTAATAAAGAACCATCAGAAAAATGCAATTACGTGGTTGATGTGAGGAATATAAGCCCTTCCAACATGGCATGATTGCTAGATGGTTTTGGCTATATATTTATACATCTGAACAGAATTTATCCTTGAATGCTCACACTTCAAAAGAAACAGTAAATATTCTCAAGGACAAGAAATTGAAGCATTCCTAGTGTCCTGATATTTCAGGTATACATATAAAATTCAAAGCAAATCAAAATCTATAAAGCATTATTCTGCAGATGAAAATAGATATATATATATAAAGAGCGGATGGGTATCTTATGCACACCTTGAAAACGCCAAGAATTACAGAAACACGAGTAGCATCAGATGCTGCAGAAAATCCTGCACTCTGCAAATCAGATGCACCCAAATACATTAAAAAATTTCCCGGTATTTAGGATTGTATTGCCATCTGATAGGATGACTAAGTAAATAGATTTCTACCTGAAGAATTGAAGCTGCGTAGTACAGTACACTTGGTTGGCCAGTTATCTGAAAAACAAGGCTTATGGATTTATTACATATTAACACTTTCAAAGGTTCTGTATGCAATAAGCAGCTATAGAAGTTTTACAACGGGACTACCAGTCAATAGTCCCAGAACTTCCATAGATACAGATTTGATAGATAATAAAATAGAAAGGAAATCATTGTATGGACTCTTCTCAGATGTTGAAACAATAGTACCTGCTGAAAAAGGACCAGTCCTCCACCAATTGTGAAAGCCTTCAAACTACTTCCCTGAAAAATCTCCCAGAAATTAGCTTCCCGATCTTGACCTTGAAGTGCATATTGTAAGGAATTGTAAGTTTCTTCTAATTCTCCATCACTGGTTACATCGGCAGCAGTCCGACCTCTTAATTTATTCAATGCAGAAATCGCTCTCTCTTTCAATTCTTGCAGATTGCCTTTACCCTGCACAGCCTGGAGAAGAAGCCAACGTGGGGATGGGGGTAACCACCACATGCCAACACCCATAATTAAAGCAATTCCTGCACTTGACCCATACATATATCTCCAGCCACCAATCACATCAATTTCTAGATTACCCACAAGGTAGCCAAGCTGCATAAGGAAAGCAGTTCAATATCAAACAAAATCTCCTCACTTATTGGCATGATATGTTTCACAGAATCAGGATATGGGTGTTGTTCTGACACTCACCAGGATTCCCAAAACTATGAAAAGTTCCTTTAAAGATACTAGTCTTCCACGAACTGTTGATGGAGCAGTCTCTGCGATGTACAAAGGTGCTGAATGCATGGCCTGTTTGGTAGAAACAGTTAGAACTTAGAAGCGATGCTCTTGTGCTGTCAGGAATTCAATGATATGAATCAAAGTCAAATGAAGTTTGCAACAGGTCAAATATCTGCCCAGCTTGATAATATGGAACTTGAATTCATAGAACTTGGATGTAAATAAAAATGGCTCCATGTACAAAAAAATTAAGATGTAATCCATCTACGAGAAAAGAATTCTAAAATAAATCTACAAATCCTCCATTTGAAAAGATAGATGAATAAGCTTTACCAAACCTATAGCAAGACCATATAACAGCCGACCAGCTATAAGCACAGGAAGATCAGGTGCCAATGCTGTTGTGAAAGCTCCCAGCAGATACAACACAGATGCCACAATCAGCTCCCTCCGCCTTCCTTCAGCCAATAAATTTACATCATTAATTTAATATGTTCGTCAGTGTCAGGGATGGTTACCGTTATACATAATTGCTGCATCATCAAATCTGGAAAAATGGAAGACCTAAAAAATCCGCAACATTGAATGCTATAATCGACCCACATAAAGCACCATAAAGGGAGCCACTAACCTGCATAAAACAAAAAGATTAAATTCTGAAAATGTCAAAAAGTGGAAAGGACGTGTACAAACAATCTAGTAAATAACCTACTAAATAAAACTATATTTTTACAGAATTTTAAAAAGTAACTGAAACATCAATATCATTTAGATTTTCAAAAATCTATAGAAATCAAAAGGCCCATGTGCTTAAGTCATTAATCTCACCACAAGACCAGCTTGAATTGATGATAGATTGTACCACGTTGTTCCACTTAATTCAGCCGACTGTGAAATACATAATAAGTTATGAGAATCCAGAGTGCATTTTAAAATAAAGCAGAAAACAAATTAGATCCAATATGAAATAGGGCAACTGAATTAAGCATATGGTATAGCTGATCACACTTTTATTTAAAAAATATAAAGACTGCTTTAGATTTCTTTGTGATTCCTGTTTTTAATGCCATCATGCTTGATTTCTCAAATAACTTCTTGCTTAGTTTTCTGAGTAGCAACAAACGCAAGAGATGCAAGGAAACTAAAGAGCAATAGGATGGAAAAATAAAGCATTGATATTCAATTACATCACCTAAAGACAAGATACTCAAAAGCATGAGGAAGCATGCTTTCTGCAGTCAGATTGATGTTTTTAACAAACTTGCGTTTTTTTTTCACTTTGGAGCCTCTTCCGAAAATAAAGAAAACAAAGATGATTTTGAATAACTTACAAGAAGTATTCAACAATTGTCACTGCTTAAGAAAGGAGAGTACAAAGAAAGACCTTTTAGAAGGAAAGGAGAAATTCAGTTGGAAATTATTTCATATTACTGGAAGAAAATCAATTGAAATAATAACAATTTGTACATATCTAAATTCAAGGATAGTGTTATTCATATATGAGATATAGGGTGAAAGATTCTTGCAACACAGGATTTTTCATGACCCCAAGATTTAATGGGTACTTTTTTGGACGCTTTGCATTTGTCTTGAAACAGTGGGATTACACTGCAACAATTGTAGCATAAATTCAACCTACAAAATCCAAAACTTCAATGTACAAGTGTGAAACACACAAATTTGTTCCACATATGAATAGATACTGAGCCAAAATTCAGAATCAAATGTGGAAACAGTGTTAGCCAAATATTTCTGTGTGCCAATACAACCACAGCTCCAAATCAATATAGAACTCAAATTTCCTAAAAGCATTAGATAAAGATGTTCATGATGACCTCAAAGAGCATTGGACTACTCAATGTAAAGACCTGTGACAGTTTGACCATATCAACTGTTAATGGCTGGTTTCAGCCGCTGAAGTACAATCAGGAAGAAGTTAAAAACAATATGACCATAATAGAGGTTTCCAAGAACATGATGTGAAGTAATATAAAGTGGGCTAAGAAATGCGTAAGTGGAATTTTACTGTGGAAAAACTGCAGAGGAAGGAACTCTGTCATAGGCACAAAATAGAACACAAAAATGAATAAAACTTAGGCAGTAGTCCATTTACAGAGAACAAAAGGCATTCCAGAGTTTATAGGACATATATGAAATTTGAATATACAAAATTATTGGGGTGAAGCTTGTTAGAATTTTGATCAGATGAAGGTAAGCAAATATTTTATTCTTATTTAACTTTGTATATCAGTTTGGTATTAATTCAATTTATGATGACCTACAGGGTTTATATATTCACTGTCTTTGAATAATAATAATTTGATGTAGATTATTAAATCTACGTACTGCAGTATCCTGTAGATTATTAATACAGACTGTTGTATATATCCTTTGATGATCTGCAGGAGATAATCGACAGATGTGAGTCTTCTTCACAGACTGCAGAAACTAATGTCGACTACTGTATGTCGACTTCCTTGTTCTATCATTGTATATCTATATTCTATTGTATGTCGACTTCCTTGTTCTATCGTTGTATACTATATTCACCGACTGCAGAATATTATCATGCACTGTTATATTGGGTCAAACTGTATCTATATTTCCTATCCTATCATACTGCAGAATAATGATGATCTTCAGATGATTGCCGGTTATTGTATTCTCTCGATGCTATTGTACTTGTGCCAAACTGCAGGCAATAGTATTGGTATTATATGTGCTCGGTCGGTCACACATAGAGTCACGGCTCTATGTGGAACCGACATGGTTCCACATAGAGTCGTGACTCCTAGGTGGAGATACGACCCTTGATAACAATAAGCATCGCTTAACAATGTAATCAGCATGATTAATATAATCGATACAATGTTATGATAACTAACATTAATCATCACATTGTAGCGTCCTAAAATTGCCACCACCTTACTCTCAATCAATACCTTCTTTCAATAACATAATACCTCCATCACAATCTAACATGTCTAATATGAACTCTTCGACTGAAGCGACCATTAACAATCTTGCACAAACTGTCTCTTCTCTACAGCAACAAATTGCCTCTATGAATCAATCTACGTTTAGTGTGTTCACATTTGATGTTGCGAGCCCACTTTCTCTTGACATTGTTCGAGCTATCCCTCCTAAGCATGTTGAAATCCCACAGTTGGAGCTTTATAATGGTAAGGGTGATCCTCTAACACATGTTAAGACCTTTCAAACAATATGTACCGATTTTGCTCATGACCAAAGGTTGCTTGCAAAACTGTTTACTAGAACATTAAGAGATAAGGCCCTACAATGGTATTGCTCATTGCCTTCCTATTCTATTACTTCTTTCCAACAACTTGCAAATGCTTTTATTCAACAATTTCAAAACAATATAGGTCCTAAAGTTACTTTGATTGATTTAATGCATTGTAAACAAGGTGTTAAAGAAAAAGTGACTGATTTCATTGGTAGATATAAGCATTTGTGTGCTCAAATTTCTTTTCCAGTACCTGACAATGATATTCAAAGAATCTTTATTTCTAATTTACAAAAAGATATTAGAGAAAAACTTCTGTTTTCTGAGTTTACTTCTTTCCAACAGTTGTGTGCAACTCTTCACAATTATCAACTGACTGTGAGTCAAATGGAACAAGCAAATCCTATGGCTCCGAGTGATAAGGGTGATAGTAGTCAGCAACAATTTGGGAAGTTTAAACCGAACGGAGAGTCCGTTAAGTTCAATGAAAACATCATCAACAACAATGTGAATGCAGCATCAGGTGTGCCTCCTATTTCTAAGTTTTTCAAGAAAGAAAGAAAGTTTACTCCTTTGAATGAATCATTGCATAGTATTATGAATAAGTTATTGGAACAAAATGTGCTTACTCTCCCTCCTATAAAGCAAATAGATCCTGCAAAGATTAATTCACCCTATTTTGATAACAAATCTTTTTGTCAATTTCATCGTCAACCTGGGCATGATATTGAAAAATGTTTTGCTTTAAAGGGTAAAATTCAAGATTTGATTGATAATAATACTATCTCTGTTTCAGGCGTGAATGATAAAGGCAACACATCTGTAGCTCCTCCTAACCAAAATCTTAAGATTTTTACTGATCCATTACCTTCTCATACCTCTAATGCGATTGAGACTAATGATTCCTCTTTCTCGCCTAATGGTCTTTTGTCTATGACTCCGAATGTGATTAACTTTGTAGAGCAGCAGAAAATCCCTAAAGAACCTTCCATCACATTTGATTCCAGTGAAACTATCAAAGCACCTGATGGTCCTTTATATATAGTTGCAAAAGTCAAGAATACACCTTGCCGTGGAGTGCTTATTGATCCTTCTTGCATGGTTAATGTTATTACTGAAGAATTTCTCTTTACTTTGCAATTGAATCAAGTGATCTATGACAAAACAAATGTGGTTGTGAAATTATTTGATGCATTTTCTTCTCCTGCAATTGGTTCTATTACATTACCTATTGAGGTCCATAACAAATCCCTTGACGTGAATTTTGCTATTATTCCTTCATCCGAACAATTTCGTGTGAAGTTAGGCTATCCTTGGCTATCTTCCATGAAAGCTATTGCTTCTCCTATTCACAAGTGTTTGAAATTTCCCCATAATGGTGAAGTTGTTACTGTCAATCATAGTCTCTTTAAACCAGCTGAAAGATCTTCTAGCGTTCCTATTGATTATTTTTGGCCTAAACAATTCCAATCTCTTCCACCGCGAAGTGATCATCTTTTCAAATCTTATCAAAAGTGGAAAACAGATATGATCCTATCTCTAAGTGAACCTAGAACACCCAAACTTGATATTCCTATCGTTCTTGAGAAGGAAGTTCTTCCTTTGAAAGATAAAACTAATGTCTTTTCTCAAGAAGATTCCCAACCCATTCCTATGGATGTGACTATGTCTATGTCTAATAAACTTTCTAAAAGTAGACCTATACCTCCTCGTCATGATGTACTTGGTCTCCTTCCTAAACCAAATATTCCTCCTTTATATGGAGCAGTTCCTCCTCCTTCCTTTTATAAAGAGAAGAGACCTTCCTCTTCTCCTATTATCCAACCTAAGAGACCACAACCTAAACACCCAAGTGATAAGGATGAGAACATTCCTCCTCCTCAATCTTTTCAACTTCCTACTAAGACTAGACGAAATCGTTCTGCACGCGAACGTCGACGAAAGCGTCGTCTTAGAGCTCAGGCAGCTGCTTTTCAAACTTTGCAATCCCCAAAAACACCTTCAGCTAGTATTATTCCATTCTCTCCTCAGCCAAAAATTGAGCCAAAATCTCCTAAACATAAGATGCAAGATGATTTTGATCCTGTGTGAGTTAAAGATCCTATTTTTATAAATCTTGATGATGATATAGATGAAAATGTTATTCATGATGAAAATGTTACTTCTCTTGCTTCTGATAGTGAATATGAATATGTTGATGTTGATAACCATTTATCTAACAAATTTTCTAAAGCACTTATCCTAGCTCCTAGACAAGAACAACGTGGCTTGGAACATGAACATAGCCCTTGTTTGGATCTTGTGATAGCTCCATCTGCTGTGTTGGATGTTCCTCCTCTAGCATGTTCCCTGCCTTCCCAAAATATTGATCAGCAAGATCGGGGGGTGGATGACGTGCTAGACTAGTTTCATTAGCATAGCAGACTCTCTCCTCCTCTCTTTCTTTTGTTACTTCTTCTATGTGTTATTCTCATTCTTCTATTTGTTGTCCTTAGTGTTGTCTACTTGAGGATGATGCAAAGCATTGAGATCTCTTTTGGTCTCTCTCATGTTGACTCAAAAGACACATGTGTTCCCTTCTTCTAGGTGACCTTCATTGATTGGGGAATGAAGAACAATTATGCATACATACATATGATATACATGAATTATCATACAGCATACTGACCCCAAGGAAAGCGAAGTCACCTCGTGCTTTGTGTTTTGTGTCTATTATCCTTGGGTTTATCTCACACTTGGGGGCTAAATCTTTGTGATAACGTGCTCCTTTCCCTTCTCATTTCTTATGTGTATCACTACCTTAAAGCAATCACCCCTGTTGAGGCGTGTGCGATCGCTTTAACGTAAGGGGGCATACACCCCGTCCATATCTCTTCAGGATACTTGAAAATTTCTTGACGAACTTAGCTTTGCCTTGAAAATTTTTGGTATTTTTCTTGCATGACTCATAGTGAGGGAACCTTACTACTGACAGTCATGGTTCTCCCTCGTGATCTTCCCTTTTAATTTGTCAATCGAAGCCCTAAGATCCTTAGTCCACTGGGGGCTTGATGTATCTTGCCTCCTTGACGTGGTGAAAGTCTTTCAATGTTGTTTCCTTGTACTTTACCGGAAGTATGGGCGTACGCTTATACGCCCGCTAAAGTGGGGGCTAAATGTAGCGTCCTAAAATTGCGACACTTGCAATTTCGACTGCATTTGGGTCTTCACGATGGCGACGCAACACTGAACCTGAATGGAGACCCCGAAACCTGTTTGTGAAATCAAAAACTGCATATTTCTGCACCTTGGCCTGATCCTTCCTTGCACCCTGCTGTCCCGGGAGGTGGGACCATGGCGCCCAATGCCCTGGTCCCTGGCCCTATTTTGGGCCCGGTCTCTTATGAGGTCTCGGGTCTTCAAGTTTGCAATTTGGAAAATAATCTTTCTAGGTCGGCCCAAGGTCGGAAAAATCAGTCTTTTAACCCTAATTGACAAGTATATAAACTACATTTCCTCTCCCATTTTGAGGAGGAAGGACATATGTGTACAAGAGGCGGAAGCGCTAGGCAAACATTCCAACATTCAAGCATTCAAGCATTCCTTCAAGCAATTGAGCATTCTAAGTCTCCATTCAAGGCTAAGTGTTGCATTCAAGACAAGGATTCAACCATTGAAGAGGAGATCACTTACAATATACAACATACAACATTTACACCTTCGCATGTAAGAATACAAACATTCTTACAACAAGGTATCAGTACTTGTTTACATTACAAACATTTACATTTATAGCATTCTCATTTCTTGGTTAATTCCAAAACCGGGGTTTGACCTAAGGGCAAACCCCTAATCCCTAACCCCCCAATCCTCCTCTCTTTTCTGTGTGTAGGTTGCAGGTACGCGGCTGTAATTGAAGATCTGGAATCCTTGTGCAGAGACGAACAGATTCCCCTTCGTTTCGCGGATTTTTCGGAGGACCGTGTGCACGCCGGGCGCCATCGTCTCGTCAACTTTTGCTCAAACTTGCAGGACAGCATCATCTCGACATTTTACTGCTAATTCCAGGTCCGCAGCTTCATCCCATGTTTCTATTTCTGTCTGCAAGCGAATCTTTCCTGCTTTCACCTACACTCCTAGTTCAATCCTTCTATCTACATTCTTTACAAAAGAGGGTAGCCTTGCTGTCTAAATCCTTGAAACTCATTTAGAATCTAGTCTTGCATTGTGTGGGATTGGATCTTGTGGGTTTCAACCCCTCTTTTGAATGTAAAGTCTCTCCTAAGTGAAAACCGTCAATCCTAGTGACCTTCTCTCTCCTTGGAGTGGGGGGGGGAACACCTAGGGTTCGATTTTCCGCTTTACACACATATATATACATCGATTATGTTAATATCATTGATGTTATGTATGATTGATAATATAAGCAATTATCAATTGTACATAGAATCAATGGTATGCATAATCCGATACTCATATAGATGATGATTGAAGCAAATCGATCATACAGTAATATACTCTGTGATCAGAATGTTAATCTGCGGTGATGTATAATCAAGGATAGAAATAAGGAATTAACTTTCAAATGTCTAAGGCCGTTAGGCCATTTAGACATTTGAACAATTTAGAATCATCTGACCGTTGCTACATATTTCAACACTCCCTCTTAGCTAGGGAGGAATATTTCTATCCTTCAATAAGTTACAACACTTTATTGTAAACACAACAATTCCATTTATTGTATGAGAGATATCACCTCACCGTGATATCAAGAGTTATGTCATATCCACGGATATCACGCCGCATGATACCCACCATAATCTCGTAATGTAATACCCACCATTATGGCTTGTCCACGGATATCACGTCTCATGATATCCACCTTAATGGAAAATTTAAGGATATTGATTCATGGCATGTCCACGGATATTACGTCACATAATATCCACCATGAACATCTTTGTTAGTAACATCATCTAGCATGGCATATCCATAGATATCATTTTCTCATAACATCCACCATGAACAGATATTACTTAGAGATGACAACCATCATGACATGTCCACGGATATCACGTCTCATGATATCCATCATGATGGTAAGATCAATATTGTTAGATCGTCATCTTACAATAAAGATCAAAAATACAAGTGTCCATCATTGAGAGATCGTCACTTCCAAATAATGTTCACAGGGGCTCAACAAGCACTGAACCAATGTAGTCATGGAGTCACACACATGAACCATATCAGATTAATAAAATTTTATTAATAAGAGTTCACAATTTAAAACATCTTAAAGGAATACATTAGTATTATGCAACCAAATCAATGTAGCTTAGACTCAATCTCAGCTAAAGCTGTACATTTTCTACCATACCAAGCTTACCTCAAGAGTATGCAAACTTTAATCTAGAGAGAGGCTTGGTGAGGGTATTTGTAGTTTGTTCATTTGTACTAATATATCTCAATTGAATAACATACCTTTCCGCTTGATCTCTGCATGCCTTGACCTTTCATGTAATGCAAGGTTGGAGTCTGCATCACTCTTTGTGTATTCCAAGCTCACCAAGTCTCCACCTATTCAAGAACCTCATGACCTAGGAGTCAGTGTAAAGGCTTTCCAACCTATATATATGAGACTCCATCTCATAAAGCATAGTTTTATGATTGATCACTACAAAAATTAACTTGACATAGTCCACTCCCTTTGAATCAATATGATCAAGATCCTTGGATATCAATCGAAGCATATTCTCTTAGCTACTCCCTCTGTCATGGAAGCATCCCCTTCTCACAATGGTCCCAATCATGGAAGATATCTTGCTTCAGGAGACTCTCATCATCTGGTATGATCTTCATACAGTTGGAAGTGCAAGATCCATAACCACCATGGATCTACTATCATAAGATTGAGCCCTAGGCAGGAATATGACCATCCTGAGATTTAGAACAAAATCTCCTTGCAGTATGCTCCCTCTCACTAGGAAAGCCTTCTTGTCTCAAATTGCTTTGTAACCCTAGATGCTATCATCATCTGCACAAATGCCTCCAAGGCTTTCACAAGTAAATTGTTGCACTTCTGCAGGAAAATATTTGTTTTATAAAAAAATGGAAATGCGAAATCTCAGAATCTCCACTAAAGTCCTTTGTATATTCCTCTTGAATTTCAATCTCTTCATCACAAATGGAACTTCAAAACTCTATAACCTCTTCCAAGTCAGTATATGAATCCATCTGAATCCTTTTGCGAAAGAGTCTCACCAACATTTGCAATGGAAGCTTGAGGCATAGTCCTGGTTGGACATTGCATTGCATAGTGCCCATATTTGTCACATCTAAAACATTGGATTTCTGAAATATCCTTCTTTTGAATGTAGGAGCACCATTGGATTCCTCATCTTTCTTCCTTTTAAAATATCCTTTCTTACCTTTCATCTTTGAGGAGTGCGAGGCAAGAACATGAATATCTTCATTTATGGAGCTTTGGCCAATGCCTCTTATCGCCAATCTAGACTCTTCTTGAATGCAATCTGTTTTTAGACAATCAAACTTAGGAAGCTTAGATCGTGCACTTATCCCTTGAATGAATGATTCCCAAGAAGAAGGGAGACCATTGAGGGCTAACATGGTTAACTCTTTACTTTCAATTGTGTGACCAATGGTGGAGAGCTGGTCTCTCAAATTCACCCTTGATCATTTTTACATGATGGGAGTTGTTGTTTTAGGGCAAGAGCTCGACTTGTGTTTTTTATCTCATACAATGTTCTCTAATGATTTGAACATGTCATAAGCAGTCTCCATCTTGAAGATAATTGGCACGATATGATCTTTCACTGAGTCAACTAACATCTTCATTGCTTTATTGTTCTTTCTCATCCATAGAAGCTTTTTATCTTCTTCTTCTAATTATGGTATAGTTTTCTTTACGAATTCATCTAATTCATTGTCTCTTAAGGCAATCATAATCCTAAACTTCCAAGACACAAAGTTGGAAGCTCCTTCAAGGCGATCCTCGAATCTAACACCATTCACCATTGTGACTTATAGAAGAGAATGAGAAATCGAGGGTATATGAAGATTAGTCTTGCCTAAATAAATCTGATCTAATCTTATCCTTATGCTAGCTCTGATACCATGTTAGAATTTTGATCAGATGTAGGTAAGCAAATATTTTATTCTTATTTAACTTTGTATATCAGTTTGGTATTAATTCAATTTATGATGACCTGCAGGGTTTATATATTCACTGTCTTTGAATAATAATAATTTGATGTAGATTATTAAATCTACGTACTGCAATATCTTGTAGATTATTAATACGGACTGTTGTATATATCCTTTGATGATCTACAGGAGATAATCGACAGATGTGAGTCTTCTTCACGAACTACAGAAACTAATGTCGACTATTGTATGTCGACTTCCTTGTTCTATCATTCTATATCTATATTCTATTGTATGTCGACTTCCTTGTTCTATCGTTGTATATCTATATTCACCGACTGCAGAATATTATCATGCACTGTTATATTGGGTCGAACTATATCTATATTTCCTATCGTATCATACTGCAAAATAATGATGATCTTCAGATGATCGCCGGTTATTGTATTCTCTCGATGCTATTGTACTTGTGCCAAACTGAAGGCAATAGTATTGGTATTATATGTGCTCAGTCAATCACACAGAGAGTCACGGCTCTATGTGGAACTGACATGGTTCCACATAGAGTCGTGACTCCTATGTGGAGATATGACCGTTGATAACAATAAGCATCGCTTAACAATGTAATCGGCATGATTAATATAATCAATACAATGTTATGATAACTAACATTAATCATCACATATATATACATCAATTATGTTAATATCATTGATGTTATGTATTATCGATAATATAAGCAATTATCAATTGTACATAGAATCAATGGTATTGTTGATGTGTTTTTCATGCACATGCGAACACAAAATACAATACCAAGGTATCTTATCCTCTCTTGAACAAAGTTTCCCCAAATGTTGAAGATTTCGCCTAAGGATCAATCGAGGCAACTCCAAGGTTCTTGTATGTAGGTTCTCTACGTGTGGATAAGTTGTTGTGGTATGATGTGATTTTGCTGGAATCACAAGGGGACTTACATTCGACTGCCTGAGCATTTAATTTGTTGGAACTTGAATCTTATCTACTGGCTAGAAGATAAAGAAGTATCAAAAGTCATAGAGTTTGAAGAATCTAATCTAAGACCTAGAATGCAAGAAGATGGATGAACAACTAGGTGGAGTCCTACTGGGCTGGGTCTCACCATCAAGTTGAACAATTCGACGCCACCTCAGTACAATCTTCTAAAGGAATTTTGGAGATGTTCAAATCGTTACACCATCAAACACTGATCGCCATTCAAGTTAATGCATGAACAATAGACGCGTAACGACTCGAGATTAAGCTTATTCAATGCCAGTTGACCACGCAGGGTGCACTTACAGTCAACAAGAGGCTAGTGGTTTGGACTAGGCCGATTCCACGCGAGTGGATTCAGTAACTTCCTTCATTCAATCTAATTATTTACCATCTAAAATGAAGATGCAACAAGAGACCATGCATATTGCAAAGAAACAACATATTTCACCATATCTTCAACGAAAATGGGGATCATTTACAATCAAGGCAACAATTTCTTGCCTTCTCTTCCTAATCTACTCTGATTGCTATTCTATTCACTGTTCTAGCTACTAACTCCTATTAGCTAACTTTTAACTATTAACTAATCTCTGACTATTATTCTTTACAATTGAAGAGCTAGAGCTTTATATAGAGAGCTCTTTACAATTCAACGACTCTGATTGATTTACAATCAATGGCTAGGATTACAAGATGAAAACCCTAATTAGGGTTTGTTACAACAAACTCCTTTAACCAATGAGAAAATTACATTTCACGTGTGGACCAATAGGAAATCGGGGTAGGTGCCTCGAAGTTTGTGCCATCACTGGTGAGTCAGGTGCATTGAATGTGGACATGTTGAGGTGGACCTATCTGACTGGAGGAATAGTGACTGGGATGCCACCTTGCCTGCGTTTATGCTTGGTTGGTCTTCCTCTGTCCTTGGTGAACTTGATGGATGATGTAGCCCCTTGACTCCTATGCGTTTGATGAAGCCTCCTCCTTGATTTTGCATTATGATGATAGGAAGTCATGGTCAAGTCAAATTCTTTAGTAGCTCTCTTTGTCTTGAAGTGTTTGTAAGATCTTTCCTCTAACATTATGTGATCTCTTAATGTGGTAGAATGAGGTCCTCGAAGATGGCTTGGAACTCCTTGAACACTTGAAATCTCCCAATGCTTTTGGAGTGTCCTTGATGATGATGGGACTGGAATAGGTCATCCTTGTCCTAGCTTGATCATCCTCCATCTGCAAAACAAACCAAAAGATGATTAAGTATACATGATACATTTATCCCAACATAGCATTTCTTACCTTAAATCATTAACAAGGCATCAAAATGGAATTCGCTCAGGATCATCTCTAGGGACAGGCCCTATAAAAATTTCACTCTAGACCCTTTGGAAGGGTCAGGAGCGATTTTTGTCAAATGCACAAATCTTGACCATTTCCTTTAACCTCACTTCTAAGCCTGGCTTTTACGTCTTATCCTCATCTCAATCTTACTCAATTCCCAAAGTGATGTCAATTTCAAAGTGTTTTTGGCAAGAAATTAGGCTACCTTAGGATTTCGCTTTGGACCCTTTGGAAGGGTCAGGAGCGAAATTCATGTTTAAGACACAATTCCATCCCTTCCTTGCTCCAAATTGCTTCTCAAGGCAAGTATATACTAGTCTTCTCTCCACCAATACCTTAGGAATCCATATCTCAATCTCAAACATGAGCAAATTAGATGCTTTTGAGAATTTCGCTCTGGACCCTTTGGAAGGGTCAGGAGCAAAATTTATACTTTGCTTGTTTTCCCTCACTTAGCTCTATCCTTCTTACTTCATTTCCCCTTGATTCTCACCTTTGGATCCCTCTCTCATAAAGGCAATACTTGTTTGAGCCTCAATAAGGCCTGAAAGGAAAAATTCGTTGTAGACCATGGCCAAGGACAGGACCTATAACGAATTTCGCTCTGGACCCTTTGGAAGGGTCAGGAGCGAAATTCATGTTTTAGCTCAAAATCTTCACTATTTGTGATCACAACCCATTCAAATGCATGCCTAGGGGTATTCTTAAGCTCAATCAACCCTGATCAATGTTTGGCTCAACACAAAATTGGGAGAAAAAGGAGGTTTTGAGAATTTCACTGTGGACCCTTTGGAAGGCTTAGGAGCGAAATTCATGTTCTAGGCTTGATCCTTCCTTTCTTTAACTCCAATCTACAATGCAAGGCAAATATACACTAATCCACCCTTAACCACGCCATAGGAAACAAGTTTTGACCTCACACAAGGAGAAAATAGGTGTTTTGAGGAATTTCGATCTAGACCCTTTGGAAGGGTCAAGAGCTTGAAAAAATTTCGCTTTGGACCCTTTGGAAGGGTTAGGAGCGAAATTTGCAATTATGCTCAAATCCTTCACTTTTCATCACTTCACTTTGTTTCACACCTCAATACTCTCTCAACCACGCCATAGGGAGGAAGGGTCAATAGCTTGAAAAAATTTCGCTTTGGACCCTTTGGAAGGGTTAGGAGCAAAATTTGCAATTATGCTCAAATCCTTCACTTTTCATCACTTCACTTTGTTTCGCACCTCAATACTCTCTCAACCACACCATAGGGATAAGGTTTATGAGGCAAATTAGGACCAAGAAGAGAGATATAAGGAAATTCACTCTGGACCCTTTGGAAGGGTCAAGAGCGAAATTTGACATGCTAGGCTCTCCGTCCAGAAGCATATATGGAATATAACATTTAAGTATAAGTGACTTATACTTTAAGTTATATTCCATATATATTGTCAGGATGTTTGAGAGTGGTTTCGACCTCCAGGAGTTATAATGCAAAATCTAGTTTTTGGAGGATTCTTCAATTTTCTAAACTTAGTCAAATTTTAGGATCAGGATGACATTCCAAACAGCGCCAAATTTCAGGACATTTGAGGATCACGATGACATTCCAGACTCCTTAAGGCGAATTCACTTTGTCCTTGATGCGAGGGATGGGACCTAGGAGGACATTATGCATTCAACCAAGGTTTGATTTAGCAACTTGAAGTGCAACCGGATAATACACAAAAAACACCCTAGGAATTATCTAAATAACCCCTAATCACTCAATTGACCTGACCTCTTGAGGAGATCCACCTGACTCAATCCCTTCAATGCAAAGGCTAAGACACTAAAACGACTAACAACAAAACCAAAAGGGCTAACCCCAAAAAGCAAAAAGTGGGGGTCCCCATTTGCAATGGGGTGATGTGTGAATACGTCACAACAGGTATGCATAATCCGATACTCATAGAGATGATGATTGAAACAAATCGATCATACAGTAATATACTCTGTGATCAGAATGTTAATCTGCAGTGATGTATAATCAAGGATAGAAATAAAGAATTAACTTTCAAATGTCTAACGCTGTGAGGCCATTTAGACATTTGAACAGTTTAGAATCATCCGACCGTTGCTACATATTTCAACAAAGCTATGCCACAATAATTAGGAACCCAAGGTGCAGCAAGTTTCAGAAAAGAACTTTGCTTGGCAAGCTTTGAGAAGTATTAAGCAACGGTAGCAGTATGAAAATGGACAATTAGAGTAATTCTACAATAATCTCATAAAAACAAAGAAATGTGGAATTCATTAATCAACTTAAAATTATATTCTCCTAGATTCTGATCAACAAGTAGAAGTAATAGAAGAATATGTAATCTGCATTAGCCAATGGCTGAGAAAATAACATGAAATTAAGTCAAAACTCTAAAAGCCTAAATGATTGATAGGGTGGTAAAATTCCACAACTCTGCCCAAAGCCTTTTCTTCCAATCCAAAATACATCAATAGATTATGGGAGAACGCATGTGCGCAATTTCACAAACACTTGAGAATAATCAATAATCATAATAGCTATTAGACAAGCTCCTAAAAAGACTCTGAAACCAATAGAATACTATTGCAATATTGCTTGCAGTAGGTATTAGCCATGGGGATAGAATCAGAAACAGATGTACAAAAGACTATTCAGTTATGACCTCCATTCCACTTTTTAAGGATAAGGTGTCTGATAGCTGATAATTCTTTGCATAATTTATAAGTAGTTCCCAGAAAATATTGGACTAAAATGAGGCTTCCTAACAATCCAGAACCAAATTAAGCTCTGTAGAAAAAACTACAGGGTAATTGTAATGTCCCCACTTTGAAATATAATAATTATAATAATGATAATAATAAAATTAAAATACAAAAAATAAAAATTAAAAAATTAAATTATAATATAAAAGAATATAATTAAATATAATTAATTAAATTTAATGAAGTTAATGAATGGTCAAAAGACATGGAAGGAAAAGTTGTGACTCCCTCAACAATGAGATATAAAAGGGATAAGAGAACCCCATTTGAGAGGGTGACAATTTGAAAATCAGAAGTGCAGATCTGATTTAAATAAGAAGTGCAGATCTGATTATGAAAGGTTGTGTCTCTTTCAAAAGGCAGAAATAATGAAGAGTTGCACTCTTTCAAAGAGTGCTAATGGTGAAAGGGTGTGTCTCTTGCCAAAGGGCATACATGATGAAGAGGTGTGACCTCTCCCTCACATTGAGACATATAAAGAAAAGGAATCAAAAGGATCCAATGGGATCATCATCGATTAGATCAGATCAAATCAAATCAGAACTGTTATTAAGCTACAGGCAGTAACATCCTTGCTCTTGGTGGTATGCATGAGGACGTGCTTAATATGTAGAATTTAATAGTAATATTAATATAGACTGCAATATGTATGACAGTCATACTTAATTTTATATGTATTCATAATACATGAGAAGTTAGCATACATATAGTCTAAATCATGTTATTACTGTCAGTATTTAAGAAGATGGGGATGAGATGTTCCAAAGAGAGGCAGTCTAAATCCAAGCAATAGGTTAAGTCCCAAGATAGGGTGGGGATCAGTGACCCATAATATAGACTACAATATGTATGACAGTCATACTTAATTTTATATATATTCATAATACATGAGAAGTTAGTATACTTATAGTCTAAATCATGTTATTACTGTAAGTATTTAAGAATATGAGGATGAGATGTTCCAAAGAGAGGCAGTCTAAATCCAAGCAATAGGTTAAGTCCCAAGATAGGGTGGAGATCAGCGACCCATAATATAGACTGCAATATGTATGGCAGTCATACTTAATTTTATATATATTTATAATACATGAGAAGTTAGTATACTTATAGTCTAAATCATGTTATTACTGTCAGTATTTAAGAAGATGGGGATGAGATGTTCCAAAGAGGGGCAATCTAAATCCAAGCAATAGGTTAAGTCCCAAGATAGGGTGGGGATCAGCGACCCATAAGCCTTGAGGGTATAGACCCAAGATAAGTAAGGGCTTGGATCTGTAAACTTTGAGGGAACCTATTGTATTTGGTCTCTAAGCACTTTGGTAACATGCATAGACCCTTCTCCCTTAAAACTGAAGTAGTAGCAGGGTCTGATATCTGTATTAAGAACTATGAATAATGAAATTAATCATCTAATGAGGAAAGTAAATAAGCACTTGTTAATAACTAATCAATTGAAGAATATCAATGACTGGCTTCATGATTAGCCTCTCAATCAATTTTAGTATATTGAAATAGATTAATTATGTTAATCAGGTAGGGGAGATTACAGTAATAATCTAGACAGAGAGATATATGAACCTATTAGAAGGATGCATACCAGATTTCAGTTCCTGACCATCTGCAGCAAGGACTTGAGCGAAGAAAATGGACAAGCATGAATGTCTCTAGTACCTTCATATCCCATACATAGACTTGAAAGTACCAGCTCTGCAATTTGCTGCCCAGTTCTTTCACCTTGATAATAAGATTTTGTTGGTTTAGAACTGCTTTCAGTTGCTTAAAATGTTAAAGCAACCATTAGTAGACTCTGATTCCTTTGGAACCTTTGGAAAGGGTGTAGCTAATAATGAATGAAAAGAGAACAGGACAGTAGAAAGACCAGCAACTGGATAAGATATACAAATGGTTCGATCCTTAGAGTAGCATGCTGTGACCCTTGACAAAAGACTGAACCACTAATAATGGAAGCCTGGCTGCAGTGCTGGCAGAAGGTGAAATGCACATTGAAATAAGATGTGCTGCATAATTGCAGTGAGAATTTATCCTTGATATCCCTACAGGTTTTCATAATGTGCAAAGAGACATTATTGAGACAAAGCTCCATCCTTCAGAGCTTTAAGCATAGAGGACGATTTTGGTGCACTTTGATTTAGCAGAGGATGGCATGAGAAAAGAATTCTAGCAATTTAAGCATATCACCACAGAACAGAGAATATTTATATCAAGCTAAAAATTCTGTTGGCAGATTCAATCAAAGGATGAGTAAATATTGGTATGACAGGTGAAAATGGATGGAAAATGGTGGACCGCTCTCAATGAAGGACCTTTTAGGCACTCAACCAATACAGGGAGGAGACCAGGGACTTCATCTCCTAACTCCCTGCCAAAATAAGGTTTGTCAACCTCTAAAAAATCCCAGTGAGTGCAGTTGTAAGGCACGCAATGCATTTTGATGATTCTAAATAAAGCTGCCTTAATTATAGTTAAAAATTAAAATACAAGAGTTAAACAAGACCAAATGAATTTAGCTGATATTTGAATCAAAGGAAAAAAGATCTATACCTGTAATGACACAGAAGCGCCTGAAGTTGCACCAATGTCATAGCCAAATAACAGACCTCCCAAGGCTGGAAACAGAAATCTGCATAATACACATCAGATAAATGTTAAGGAGCCCTTGAATAGAATTTGAAGAAACTTGATGGTTTGCTTCAATTTAATGTATTTGATTCCATCCTGTCCTATACTAATTGAGCTGAAATATTGAAAATTGATATTTTAATCATTTAAAATGAATGCTTCTTTATGAATTCAAGTGGAGGTTGCAAGTATGTGCTTATGTGTAGGTTTTTATTATATAGAAGTCCCACAAAAATAATTTGCACGAGATATTGCCATTTGAAAATCGCCTATCAGACTGAAAATGCAAATGGAGAGGGGGCAAAAAATTCTCTTACATATGCTGACATCAGCATCACATAAGCAGAGAATATTCTCTGATCTGCAGCATATGCCTGATGCTAAAAAAATCCTTTCCTTTTTAAAAGGTTGTTTGAAATTTTTTTATTAAAAAAAATTAAAGTGGGATAGGGGCCATGTGGAGCCACCTCAATCCTTACAAAGAACAAATCTGCAAAAGAATTATGAACCTGCAAAAAATAACTGTTCACATACTATGGGGCCCAATTAGAAACAATAAATCACAACTCTATTGCGGTCAACTGAAAAATGTGTGTCCCCAAAGCAAATCACATATAATGGGCTTATCATAAAAATTGTCCACCAAATGAGGAATAAAATTCCGAATGCTCATGACACACATGAACACGGACACCATGCCACTCGCAAGCTCCAACTGATGGTCAAGGTATTTTTATGTTTTTTGAAACCTGATAGACAACGTAAAGCACTAAGCCAAATTAAAAAAAAGAGACCTTGATCAACGAAGACAAAGCCTTGTGAAGACCTTCTCCAAATGTCCTTAAGTGTGAAAAAACATCGGTGAATAGAAACCATCCACCCAAGGACTCAGACAACATAGAAGGTGGTTATCACACTAAGTAAATAGGCTAATGTACGCTGTCCTGGAGAGAATTGGTTCAATCCAAATGAAGCATAATCACTGCCACTGCTTGCAACCGCCAGTTTGAATTACAAATATGACCAAATCTAATGCTAATCACACCATGAGCCAGACAAATCAAAAAGGGGGTAATGTTTTGGTCCAAATAAATTAGAGACTGATAAAGCAGTCAACACAGATAAATACAATAGCCGATCACAGTGAGAATTGACCTGCAGCCCCCAAATCGAAGCTGATGCCACTGCGGTGTAAGTGATCACAGCCAATAGAAGTACTAACCACGATCCACGAACCAATACTAGGATACCCAATGAGCTCCAAAACACATGACTCACAAATAATGGACTGATGCAATCAATGAGGCCCAAAAGATAGAGAGCAAATCAGTGATGCCAGATCTGTAAATCCTAGCCCAAGAATAATAAAGCCTGTCAAAGCATGTGGGCCAATATTGAAGGCATCACCCAATAAAGTGGAGGACGTGAAAACAAAACCAGAAATACTGAGAGGGGGGGATGAATCAGTATTTCAAGAACTTTTTGATCAAATTGAGCCAATTGAAAAGAACTTAACAGATAATAACAAAGACAACACTGAATTTATCTCGTGGAAAACCCTTCCAGGTAAAAAACCATGGCATACAATAGTTATCATTACCAGAAATGGGCACCAACCCAGCGGCTCCAACCCAGTTACACACAAGAGCACCAACTCTTAAAAGAGCATCAACTCAAAGTACCAGAGGCTCTAACCTCTATTTGAGCACCAACTCCATAAACACAAATTACAGATTTAAAAGCATAATCACAAAAATTGAGAACTCTGTTTTATACAACCCTAAATAAAACACTTATATCACACATTACACAACCCTGCCATTTGATACCAAGACTGAGCACATTTTCATCAGCAACAAAGTTCTCTAAACACACAAACTGAAACTAACACGGCTCAAGAAGTCTGCAGCATTTTACAAGATATTCAGTCTCCCATCTTTATTATTCACACGCACAGCCATACAATCACAGCAAGCCTGCAGCATACTCTAGAGTCTACGAATACCCCCACTCTTAATCTTTTACCACTCAGATACTTAAGGATATACTGATGCACAGCCCAGCTACATAATTTTTAAAAGGAAATCTCCGCACATTTCAAACATTGATTCATCTCATCATCCCGTCTTTTAGAAAAGACCACACAGACTCCACACAACACCGAGTATTAACTCAACTTCATTTTTAAAAGTTCAGCATCAATACATGACAAATAGACTTGTTCATCCTGAAACGGCACATCAACTTACCACAATTTTGTGCAAAGATTATATAATTTTACTGCAAAAGAGAGACCTCTATGACTCAGCGTAGCATCACCCACTTCAAAAGTCGAAACTCCCCATCTCACCAAAAACAAACACACACACTTAATTATCACCAAAAACATTTTGAACAAACACGACCTCCTGCTCTTTCAACACACATACACCAAGTCAGAAAAGTTTTTTTCATCAAAATGAAGCTCTTTGAATTCGCCATAAAAACATTTTAGATTCCACCTTAAATTCTGACAACACAATTCTAAAAACGGCTCTGAAAACACAGCACCCACAATCATTAAAACTACATCTTTCATGTCCATTTTTATTCAAAAAGGTTAAGATCAAAAACACATTTTTTATCCTTATTTGCACTCAAAGTATAACTGCACCCTTTTCCAAACAGCACGCAATCTTCATTAAAAAACGAACATTGCAAACAAACATCAGACGTAACTCAGAAAAAAACGTTTCACCAACCAAACAAATATCCATACATAGAGATGTCAAAAAAAGGTATAGATGTTAAGAACCAAAATGAGAACAATGACAGTAAAAAAAAATGTGCCACCTCTGTAAAATGACAGATCATAGTGCAGTTAAAAAGAATTTCTTAAAATTCTGTTGGCTTGTATTTGGTGAAGATGAGTCTCTGTTATGTACGCCACGATACCAAGCCACCTGTGCAGAAACTTCCAGAAAAAAACACATCCAAAATAAACAAACAAAGTAGACATTAATGACAAAACTGTGCAACAGGATGCACTCAGAAAACAGAGGAGGGCACTGTCAAAGAAGCAACAATAAGATCGATGCCCCAGGAATAGATACAAGCACTGATCACATGTAAGCCGTCAAAAAATGAATAGACAAGCTAAGGTCTTACAGAGGAAAAAGATGCCTCCACAACGCCCAAACAGAGATCAGATGAGGGCTGTCCACGAGCCCTCCAAACTGGAATCTTCCAAAAATGAATCAAGCGCTCCAAAAAAAATTGCCAACCATATGCAAACCGTGCAGATCAAACAATGAGCAAATCTAACAAACTGTGTCCAAATCACCCATAATACATAATATTGCCAAAAATGATAAATTTTGCCCATATCCTATAGAAAATGTGCAGAAAATAGATAAATGACAGAAAAAAAATTCTGCAAGTTGCTGTTCAAGAGGGGGCCTAATGGCCTCCGACTAAAAACTTTTGCTTTTGAAACAATTTTACCCAAAATATAGCTGTATTTATAGTCAAAATTCATGGAAACAGCCTCCCGGACGCAATGGTGGAGTCAGATTTGGTCTAGGAAACTCCAAAAATGCGCTGCACCATAAATCTCCCAAGATGGCACCCTTTGAATGCACCAAGATCTCTCCAAAAAAAGACTATCAAAGGCACCGTGTAGGCTATGATACCATGTAAAAAATTGCTATGAAGGTAGCCACCCAAGATCTAGAGGCCAATTGAATAGCACAATAACAAGAGAGAACAATAGAGACAAGAACAAATTGTATTTTCATCAATGATGCAATCAGCTAGAGAAATGTACATAAGAGATTCCTTTGTATATATAGCCAAGGTGAGTGAATGAGACAATGGCGAGTGTCAGTGTCTCATGACATGATATGTACAGCGAAAAGCTATCATCCCACCTAAAGTAAAAGAGTGATCACATGATAACACCACTAAAGGTGAATCACCCACTAAAGGTGGAAAAGTGCATAAACTATAAGTGGACATGATACACTAATAACATGATAAGTCCACCTAAAGAAGAAATGCTCCAACTACTCATATACAATTCCCTAAGTAAGCTTAAGTAAAGTGTAATTATGTCCTAGGTGACAAATAACCAAGATAAAATGCATTAATTACCCCAACATTATGATATCTGTGGTAAGGTTAGGATGCTTAAGTCTCATGGTCATCCAGGGACAGTCTTGGTAACAAGTAAAAAATCAGATCTCTCAATTTGAATTTTTTGAGGAAATCATACTTGGATATTATTGTTATCATCCAAACATAAGCTAGATATGAGTGGTCTTTATCATCCAAAAGATGTTATCTATAATGGCGAAAAATAATCTAATAAGCCTGTTAAGTGGTATGTCCTTATTTTAAGTGGGAAGTTGAGCATCTTTGATGTAGATTATACCTAAGTATTGGCAACATATAATCCTTTTAGATCTGCGGGCAATTCCCTCAGACCAGCCTCAAGATTTTATTGTGATATTCTTGGTAGAAAAAGATCAACTCATGGCATGATTTATGGAACTCGAATAAAAAGGATTATTTTCCCAGACACATGGTTTTAGGAGTTTGGATATTAATGACAATTTTGAGCCAAGTCCTAGATTCAAAGCATCTTTTTGTGGGAAGAAACAAGTTTAGACAGAATGACAAAATCAGCTGACTAGAGATCTGTTGGTGTATGTTTTATCATTCACCGAACATTAGAATAAAATGTCAAGGACACTCTACCCTCTCTTGAACAAAATCAATACGTGTGCCAAGATTGCAAAGAAAGACCAAACAGCAACTCCAAGGTTTATATGTGTGAATGGGCGACTTTTATGTTTGATAGCTTCCTTGGTTATGTATGCTGAAATACAAGGGGGTTTTACGCTTAGCTCGTTCAATTCACAATGAAGGTCTGGACAATGAAGCTCTATCATTTAGGTCTTGGATCATGGACTTGAAGAAAACTGAAAAAGAGATAAAGGTTTAGAAGTTCTCATCTATTCCTAAGAATTCAAGAGATGGTATTGACTAGTGTTGTGAGGTATTCACACATCGCCCCATTGCAAATGGGGACCCCCACATTTTTCATGCTTTTTAGGATAGTGTTTGAGTCCTTAGATATTAGCCTTTGCATTACAAGAGTATAGAAGATCAAGAGGACAAGAGTCAAGTGGATAGTCTTGAGTTAGAGCCTTCACTTCATGTGCATACCCTCAGGAGCATACTTCATGACCATCACCCTTGGAGCGAATCCCCCTAAAAAAGCCTTATTTGAATATGAATTAGAGCATTTGAATGGAGATAGTGAGCATGGTTTTGATTTGAGATCACCTCTTCTTTGGAGCAAAGTTTACTTCATGAGCTCCTTGATAGGAACGAAGTTTGCATTTTAGGCCTTCATAGGAAAAGTTTGACATGGTATTGTGAATGAAAGCTTGAGAAACCTAAGGATTGAATTGATAAAACAATGAAGTAATGAAGGAAGGGTTCATTTTGGTTTCCACCTCACCTTCAAGGCAGGAGGAGCGAACTTCACCTTCATGAACTAAGGTATATGTGCAAACTTCACAAATCAAGGTACATGAGCGAACTTCACAAACCAAGGTACAGGAGTGAACTTCATGAATTCAAGGAGGGGAGCGAACTTCATAAATCAAAGGAGAAGAGTGAACTTCACCTTCTAGCATACAAGAGCGAACTTCATGAATGAACAGAGGGGAGCGAACTTCATGAATGGACAGAGGGGAGCAAACTTCATGTTCTGAGCTTCAAGAGCGAATTTCAAGTATAAAAGTTATGGAGTAAACTCTACTCCATGTGTTCCTAATTGAAAGCGAATTTGCAAGATTGATTACAAGACCACTTACCTTGAACTGATTTGATGTTTGGAAAGAGTCCTTTTGAGTTGAGAAGATGAAAGGTGAAAGTTCAAAGATCACTTCATGTGAAGCAAGGTCAAGGCGAACTTCATGAGCAGGGGTTTAGGAGCAAACTTCATGTGCTCCACTCTCAGAGTGAAATTCCTATAGAGGCCTCTCCTAAAGGTAGTTAGACATCAATTAATGACTAAAAGCTTTAAAGTTGAGCCCATATGAAATATCCAGACCAATTTTTTCCAATTTTTCAACAAAGAGTAATGCAACACACATCCGTTAGGGTTAGCACTTAAACCAAAACGATGCGGAAAACAACTCTAACCAAGAATGTACACCAGGATCCCGGGTTGGGCAAGGCGTGAGCATATGGTCAGAGGGTCTTAAACCATTCTAAAAGTAACTCTAACCAAGAATGTGCCCAAGATGGACTAACATATGGTCAGAGGATCTTGGTGCATGCTGAAAGCAACTCTAACCAAGAATGTGCCCAAGATGGACTAACATATGGTCAGAGGATCTTTACAATTACAACTGCTGAAAGGAAAACTCGACACCAAGCATGTGCTTTCAAACCCGGGGTGGGAATGGAGCTACCATATGGCGGAGATGCTAAGAACTTAGAAATGGAATTAAATGTAAATAACAAGCGTAAAATGAAAATGAGAAGAAATGCTGCCAGTACTACTGTTCAGCTTACAATATGATAGTAAATGCTTGCCAAGGTCATAGGATTGAGACTATACAATGTTGTAACAATATAGAAGGCTCTCCCGGGCTTAAAAAAAATGATAAGTCCAAGAAATTCTACTCAAGGATCAATCTTAATATTCTGATTTATGACAGACCTGCACGTGAAATGCTTAATCAGCAACACATGGAATCACTAAAATGCTCATTACTCTCTCAATACTAGTCTGAATGACCCAAAACCAAAAGCAATGGCTTCCTATGAAGGAGGCGACCCAACCAATACCAAGAAATCAGACATTAACCCAACAGATTATTTATCACGAACCCGAAGGCAATTCCCAGCAGTGACGCCAGGCAAGAATGGCAATTCTTCTCTATAAAATAAAACACTTCATATTAGAATCTGCAAATTTGCACAAAGGAGTGCCCAGCCAAAACAAGAGGAAATATGCAATACCCAGAATGAATATGTTTTTATTTTGAAATATATGAGTGAAACTACAATTCTGCCCTACTAACCGCGACTCCAGAAAACGAAATGAAATGCAAATAACTGAACTTCAAGCACAACTCAAGCTACAATGCAATCCCCACTACAAACTCTCACAACTACACTAAATCACCACTAGTTGCTATCTTTCAAGCAAGAAGCAATGCCAAGGCTAGGAGGCATTCATTCCTCGAAGCAACCCCAATACCATTCCGGCAGAGTAACATTACAATAGACATAAGATGCCCAAATGAAGGGAAGAGGCCTCCATTTATAAGCTTAACAAGGAATCTAAAGAGGCTTCTAGAAAGTGCACCCTAATTTCACATTTGAATTTTCCTCGAAGAGATGGCCCCACTTTTAAAAGCTTTAATTAACCTTTATTTTAATTCACTTCTCTTCATAAAGTTGGCACCCCTTTTCATAAGCAAGATTTTAGACCTTAGGAAATATTAAATCCCTTCCATGATGCGTCCACCCTTGAAGACCACATTTTAAAACAACGTGAAGTGATGAAGCTAGGCCAAGGGGTCAACTTTAAAATATAACATTAAAACATAACATTATTTAAATGAAATGAACTTATCTCTCCAAAAACATCCCAAGGCCAAAAGCGACGAAGCTAACTGAACCAACTGAAGAAGAGAACCAATTGTGCCGAAATAATCAGGACCACTACCAAAAATAGAATTTACTAAAAATAGTAAATTCCAAAGTGCTCGGAACGCAAAGCCGAACATACCACTGCGAAGCCCTCTGAAAACCCAGAAAGAATCCGCGATCCAAACTCTAATTCACAAGCAACAACAACCTCCAAAACTCGAAACCCTAATTTCACCCATTGAATAGCCTACGGGTCTCCGAAATAGGCCATCGGTCAACTGAAACATCATGCCTGAGAAGGGGACATTACACCATAGAATGAAGGAAAATGAAGGAAAGCAAGTTCAAAAACAAGTTTAAGGGTAACTTCATAAGCATCAAGGTTGGAGTGAACTTCAAGTGCTCCTCTCTAGGAGCGAAAAACAACTTCAAGTGCTCCTTCATGAGAATGGATTTTCTCTAAATCCTCTTATCAAACCTACAAAACACATAAAATCAAAGAATATATCAAGTTAGAAGAACTATCAAGGTTATATATTATATGTATTTGATATCATATTTGTTTGTTTTACAGATGGGAGAGGATGGTGATTGCAAAGCAGAAGGAGAAAGATTGTAAGACGTACACCACCATGCAAAGGGGGAAAGTTCATGCCCAAGAGGAAACTCAACCTTCACCGCACCATGGAGATATGAAGAGATCAAAGGAGTGCAAAGGAGAAGTTATACAATCACCCCAAGGCAAGCAAGCGAGGATGAAGGGAGGACTTAGCTATCTCAATGTTCCCTATCACCACTATTTCGAGCAAGCTTGTAGTGTTGAGTATCAAATCTATCAAGCCTACAAGTACAAGTTAAAGGTGGAATCCTAGTCATCATCCCAGTCACCACTCGCCAATCAAAGGAGTTCCACATCAGCATGTCTAGATGCAATGTACTTGACTCGTCCATAAGGGCACAAACTTCGAGGCACCTACCCTCATTATCTATTGGTCGTGCCAAAGTGTTGTAATTATTTCATTGGCCAGAATTGAGTTTGTTGTAACAAACCCTAATTAGGGTTCTCATTGTAAAATCTCGGCCATTGATCTCAAATTGATTTGAGCCATTGAATTGTATTTAGAGCACTATAAAAGGCTCAAATCTCTCATTTGTAAAGGTTAAATGTGAGTAGTGAATAGTTAGTAGCAGGGGAATTAGTGAATAAGAATAGAATAGAAGATAGAATAGAAATTAGAGTAGATTAGCAAAAGGAAGAATTGTTTTTATGACTTGTAAATGAGATACTCTTTTCATTGAAGTTGTGGTGAAATTTGTTATTTCAACAAGCCTCATGGTTCTACTTCTCATTTTGTTTTCATGTTGATTAGATGGAATGGAAGAATTTGTTGAATGCATTTGTGTGGAATCTGTTTTGTCCATACCACTAGCCTCTTGTTGATTGCAAGTGTGCCTTGCGTGGTCAACTGGAATTATATGAACCTAACCTCAAAGTGTTATGCATCCATTGTTTATGCATTGACTTGAATGGTGAGCAATGTTTGTTGGTAATGATTTGAACATCTTTGAAATGTCGTTAGAAGATTGCATTGAGCTTGTGTCAAATTGTTCAAGTTGATGGTGAGTCCTCCCCCAGTAGGCTTCCATCTAATCATTCATCCATCTTCTTACATTCTAGGCCTTAGAATAGGCTTTCTCAACCCTTCATCTTTTGCCCTTTTTTTTCAATTCAATCTAGTTTAGGACAAAAGAGCATCACAAGATTGCAACATCTTGTGATCTAAGTTCCAGCGATTCAAGCATTCGACAATTCAACGTAAATCCCCTTGTGATATCAGTAATCACATCAACCAACAGAGCTTATCCACATGTCAAGACTTGACATTTATGAACCTTGGAGTTGTCTCAAGTGATCCTTAAGCAAATATTCAGCATTTGAGTAACTTTATTCAAGAGAGGATAAGATACTTTTGAGTATTTTATTATGTGTTCACATGTGCATAAAAAACACGTCAACAACTAGGTGAACCTAATAACCACACTTTGCTTCGCCAAGCTAGGACAACTACACAAAGTAGGTGCAATCTTCAAGGGATGTGCTTATGATTTTCATGTCATGAACAACTACCATCAAATCGAACAATATTTATCCAAACAAAAGCTAAGCATCCACAAAGTAAGCTCAAACTAACTTTACACAACGAACAAAAATCATTTGTTCATCAAAAATATGAGCAAAGATTCACCATAAATCAATACTTGTCAGATCTTGCATTCGTCTAACATACATGAAATAAAATCTAAACTATGATGAGGGATAAGAACCATGCAAACTCCAAAATAAGAGAAGTAATCACCACCAATTTAAACAATGTATTACTTATTACTTTGGCAGTCGTAACAACAATTTGCTTATCTCAACATGTTTTGCAACATGCTCCCATGATTTACAAATGAGAGGTGAGCTCAATTTATAGGCTCTTCAATCACAATTCAATAGCCAAGATTGATTTCAAATCAATGGCCGAGATTACAAAATTAAACCCTAATTAGGGTTTGTTACAACTAACTACCTCTTGACCAATGAGAAAATTACATCTAAGGACACTTGTCCTCCTGCTAAATATAAACCAAGAATAAAATAGAAAGTTGTTGCATTGTGGAGTGTGCCTCCTAGAAGCTTCAATGGATAAGTCAGGTTCATTGAACCTGGACATGTTGACTTGGAACGATCTGATTGGTTGGAAGATGATGAGGTGCCACCTCAGCATGTTGGATGTCCTCCTTGATTCCTCTGTTCTTCTTCCATGTACTTGCCTTAGAATATCTTTCCTTGTCGACGACTCTGTCCTTTGTGCTTGCTTTTTCCTAGCTTTGATCTTAGATTCCTTTCAAGATTTTGATCTCTTCTTACCTGCATTTGAATCTGAGATCTGGAAGTCTCCCCTTGGAGCAGATGTCTGGACTTGAAGTTATTAAACTTTTCTTTCCTGATTGCTTTGAAATTCCTCCTGCTTGAACTAGATTGATGTTCTTCCTTTGGATTCTTCAATTTGTGTCAAGAAATTGCCCAAGTATGGAAATTTGTTTGGAATAGTCCTCTTGTTACTATCTAACTCTGATTTGGGAGCTTGTATTCAATTCTTCAAGAGATGAAACCCCTCAAGAAATCTGAATTTTTTTCTATATTTTCACCAAGTCTGAGGACTTATCTGTGAAGTATTTCCTATACTTAGCCAAATTTTGGCTATTTAATTTCATTTTGTAACACCTTCATGCAGACCTTTCAACTTTAGCCAATATTTTGGCCATCTCTATGCTCGAACGAACTTTGCCTGTGGGTTTGCCTTCAATCCTAAATTTGGTTTGTGCTAAGTAGGACAAACTCCATCCTTGGACAAGGATTATATTCATTTCCTCTTTACTTCTCCTCTTTATTCTTCTTCATTCTCCTTGTTTCCTTTCCAACACTCAGTCAAAATTTGACTCTTTTGTTGTTGAAAACTCCACACTTAACCATTTTTTTGTTTCCTCTTGGCAAATTCCAACACTTGGTTCAAACTTTGGTAATTCCTTTCCTTCCTTTCACTTTCAAACTTGAGAAAGAATGAAAATGAAAGTGACAAGTTGAAATTGATTTAAGTTTGAGAAGTTCAATCCTTTTTAGCATCTTTACATTCTTGGTAGATTCATCGAACCTGGTCCTCTTCTCGTCCTCCTTGAAATGGCAACTTAATCTTCTCAAAGGACTTTCAAAGGAAGTTTCTAATTCCGCTCTTGGCGCCACTTCACACTTAGCCAACTTGTCTTCATCTTGGTCATTTGTTGGCAAGGAATTTCTTAAAAAAACATGTGTTCAAAATTTTTCAAGTGCTGGACTTTAAACCTGGTTAAACCTTCATTCATGGTGGACTTTGCCATGTGTTGTGCCATTTAACATTTATCTTTTGTAGATTTATTACTTTGTCATGCCATTTTCATCTAAGTTTTGGACGGACTTCATGATTGTTTTGCCATTTTTCTATTATGCTTGAGCGGACTTCCCCATTGATAAGCCAATTCTTGTTTGGGAGGTGGTGGAGTTGATGATTGACCAACCATGTCTAGGCGGACTTGACCTTTTACATGCCATCTCCCTTGGGAAGACTTCCTTATTGGCAAGCCAATTCTTTTTTTCTTCCTTAGGCGGACTTGGCTGATGATTGGACAATTTGCTTTCATCATGGGCGGTCTTTGAATGATCTTGGGCATTTTACCAAGTGTCAAGGCGAAGTTCATTGTGTCTTGGACACTATTATTTTTTATCAAGGACTTCATCATTGGCGAGCCACTTTCCTTGCTAGCTGGGTGGACTTCATGATCAGCAAGCCATTCTTGGGCAGACTTTGACTTTGGCAAGACATCTTCCAAAATTTCTCCTCGGAGGACTTGGCTGTGTCTTGGACATCTTCAATTTAGCCATGGCGAACTTCATGATTAATTGGCCATGTTGGGTGGAGTTGCTCAATGCTTAGGGAATTTCCTTGACACGACCAAATTTTGAAATTTTATTCCACTTAGCAATTTTCTGAATTTTTTCCCCCCCAAGGTATCAACACTTAGCCAATTTTCTGAATTTTTTCTCCCCAAGGTATCAACACTTAGCCAATTTTCTGATTTTTTTCTCCCCAAGGTATCAACACAACCAATTTTTTGAATTTTTTCTCCCCAAGGTATCACCACTTAGCCAATTTTTTTTTAACTTTTTCTCCCCAAGGTATCCCCAAGGTATCAACATGGCGCCAATTTTTTGAATTTTTTCCTTAGCGGACCTATGGATGTTGGAAATTCCTACCTTGAGCGGACTTCATGATGGCTTGGACGTTGGAAACTCCTACCTTGAGCGGACTTGCTGATGGCTTGGACGTTGGAAACTCCTATCTTGAGCGGACTTGCTGATGGCTTGGACATTGGAAACTCCTACCTTGAGCAGGCTTGCTCATAGGTCAGACATTTTCTTGGACATGGCCAACTCCATTGATGTCAAATTTTGAACCGGCTAGAGACATGATCTTCTATTTTCGCCATAAACACTTGGATAAATTTTCTAGCTCGATAACTCATGTTTGACTGGAAGGTCTGGAACAATACCTTGTCTGGAGATTTTCCCTTGCTTTTTACACTTGGAGACACAAATTTTGATTCTGAAGATAGGAATGTTGTTGCCATGACCTGAGTGACCCAATCCTAGGTTAACTTTCAAAAAAGCTGAAAAAAGCTAAAAAAGCAAAAAAGCAGGTGAAAACGCTGCTTCCCAAATTGGTCCCAAAGTGCCAAAAATCAAAAAAGCAAAAAGCAAAAAAGCAAAATCCCACAAAAATAGAACGGTGTCAGAATTGATCCTAAGCAGTTGCGTTTTTTGTCCTTCGGGCCTTCTAAGCGCTTTGAAGATGTTCAAACATTGTTTCAAGCATGATTTCCTTAATTGACTTGGATTACCATCTAAAAACTCTAACTCCTCATTGCAAAAGACTGGTGATTAGCAGTTGCAACGCTAAGGCAAAACCCTAGAAAGAAAAAAAAGGGGGGGTCCCCATTTGCAATGGGGCGATGTGTGAAAAGGTCACAACAAGATCCCATATTAGATATGAATAATAATTTTAGCATAATAGCATCAAGCTGAACTTCAATGGATCTGATAAATTAAATCTGACACAAATATAAATAGGTGAATTCATATTAAGTTAAAAAAACCAACTGTAATTAGTGTAAATTGACTATGTATTATTTACTTGCTAGCTTGTGGGTGTTGAGTTGGTTGGTAGTAATTGGCAATATTTATGTTCCGCTTGGCTTCCATCAGGTACTTTAAATAGACTCTTCTTATAGTCAAGAAAAAGAATAAAGACATACTTACATTAATCTATCCAGTATGCATTGTTATTTATATTCATTTATGCATGTATTAGTTTTATCAAAAAATGAAGTAAATATTGGTGTTGTTGATTTAGAAAAGTCAGGTCCAATTTAAGATATTAATGCCCTTAGGCCCCAAAAAAGGTTGGAAGAGACCACGACATGATCAACACCAGAAGATCAAATGATCTCTACGTTGGTGGGACAAACAGAATGAAGAAGATGAATACGAGATGTAGCAAAAGAGGGTCCATCAATGCATGTTCAAAGACAAAGCCTAACTCCATTAGAATAGGTGACTAGACATCTCACCTTAACTAAAGAAGCATGCATCAATCTACAAACCAAGTTCAATTGGAGGAAATAATTGAATCCTTTGAGAGTGAAATGGAGTTAAAGGACTTCTTGGTAGATGAAGAACAAGAAGCATATGTATGCAATCAAGGCATCAAAGAATTGCACATCAAAGATGAATGCAAGAATCAGACACTTAGATTGGAGGTTGGAGCAAGAAGATAAGAGTTTGAGGGTTGAACTAGTGGTATCTAGACCATAAAGATCATTGAAAAGGTCAAGGGATTACATGAGTCCAAAAGGCTTGAGGAAGAAAAGAAAGTCCTAACAAAAGCTTCTTGAGGAGAAGGTTTCAAAATAGGAGAAGGTTTCAAAATTCATGCACTACATAGACATTAAGCGTTGGTGACCCCTCTAGCAAGTGTTAGTGTTGAGAGGCAAAAACAATCAAAATTCATTGGAAATGGACCTAGAGTTCCTCTTAAGACATTGTACAACTTATGTTACTATATGGATGGAAAATGGCCAAACAGACCAAAGGTATTGATTAAGGTGTTTTTCAAACAAACTATGGGGAGTGCAACAGATCGGTATACGAACCTTCTTGATACTAATAAGGAAACGTGGGAGGGACTAAAGAAAGCATTTGAACAGAAGTTCATATTATTAACAGATAACAATGAGTCCTCACAAAAATCTATAAAACCCAACAAGGAAAGGCTCAAAACATTCAAGCCCACAATAGGAGGCTCAAAGTCTAATTGGAATAGGAACTGGTGGATGGGCTAAAGAAATAATGGTTTAATTAAGGGTTGATACCCTTACTTTGGAAGAAAATGAAATAGTTGCTCCCTCATCATACGAAAGGGCATACAATCAAGCCATGGTCATATGAGTGAACGTAAGGCATCCAATCATTCAAAGGAAAGTGAAGACAACTATAATTCAGGAGAAAATGAATCTGAATTGCTATAGGCTCTTCATAAAGACATGCATAGAATGATGAAAGAATTGGACACAAAAGGAGGTGAACAACTTTGGTGTGCTACTTGTAGACTAGAAAATCACACCAAATCCAATGTCCTAAAAAGCCATTTTGAAACACATGCCAAATTGCAAGTCACTCAAAAAAAAGATTTTTCATATAATTTGAAAAGAAAACATAAGGAAAGCAATCTCTCCACCAAGCACTCCATTGAAGATGCAGAATAATAAGAGCATATCTCTAGGTCACTATCAAAATCAAAGGGGGTGGCATCAGATACAATACCATTCCAAAGGTCATCCCATCATTCAATGTCAGCAAAGTAATAAATAGCTTTAATTTACAAGGGACTGCCACATAAGCCAAAACAAAATGGGATTACTTTGTAAATGGTACAAACCTAGGGACCATTATGACGTTAACGCAAGCATCAATATAATTGATGTAGAGAGACATAAAGAAGTAATGGTCATTACTCAAGCCCAAGAAACAAAGGTTGTGTACTTCAAAAAGAAAGAGTCAACATTCTATAGATAGCAAGCATCACCACTAAAAAACAAATGCAATATGGTATTAAATCAATTGAGAGGCAATTACTTCAAGCCGCTATACCAACTAAGATAGCGGATTTATTACATAGTATTCATAAACGTAAAGGGATGAGACAATGCATGCCACCACCCAATTAGAATCTAGAAATAGTAAAACCCCATAATCAAGCCTCCATTCTCAAGAGACTAGGTGATCAATTGTATGTTATTGATGGTTAAAATGGAAGAAGGTGCTTACTCGTGTGTTTTACTTCAATAAAAATTCAAAGTAAACAAAAGTAACAGAATTATAGAACATAATAATATAAATTACTTGCAATCATATTCTAGAAAGATTGTTTCTTTATTTTCATTTATCAAACATGCAATGTATACAAGAACTCATATGCTTGGTCCAGGACTACATTTACAACAAGAAATATAGGCAGGCCAACATTTGTTGAGAATGCTAATAGTTGGCTACTACCAAGTAACCATCAACTGTCAAGGACTACTTAATTACATTTTAAATTATTTTATTTTATTACTTGTTGAACTACATTAGCCCCCTAAAAATAAAGTCTTCTAGATGACTATGACAAAATTGGGGGCTAAATCAACATGGAATTAAGACTGCTCAAAATAAGGGGGACACAAGGACATCCCTAAATGAAAAGAGGATGTAGTATTAGATGTAGGGAAAGCAGTTGTTACAATTGATGGACCTCCTCTGTACACAACTTCAATTGCTATGTTGTTTCCAATTCTCGTTCTTGTGCCATCTTCACCTTGTGGGCAGCCTCCAATAATTGACACCTGGGGTCTGCCTCATTTTCTTCTCCATTGCAGCCAGTTGTGTCTCCTTCTCGACCAATTTTGCTTTTGTTGTTGTTGCCTTAGCCCATTTTGTCGTAGAAGTTGTGCCTATTGTGCCAACTATTCATGGAACTTTTGAATCCTATCACCCATCTCAACACAAGCAGTTGGTACCATGCATGTGCTATGCAATTGCATCTATATAAACAATCTAGTGCTTCATCTAAAGGAATAGATCTCTGAAGCAAGTCTCTACATCAAATATAGAGTTAAGAGTACCCAACCATGTCTTCCTTCAACCATCAGCTTGGCAGGGTGCTAAGATGCCATCATCTCTAGAGTCTCAACTCTTGGCCATCCCCAAGTAGTGAAACATCTCACAAATTCTCCTTCATATTCCATCTGCATAAACGTCAAGATGCATTGTGCTTTGTTTGCTACCAACACAGTGTGTGATATCCAATCTCCTAGAGATATCCCCAACCTCCTACATCACGACACGCATGGACTGGAGATCCTAGATATATCTCTACATAATGCCAATTGGGTGCTCCTCATCTGTCCTGCCAATCTCTATGATTATTCCTTCTAGTCCAATCTCACTCGACTCATCTTCATCATCAGATCAATCAACCATGAGAAAATCCTGAGCTACCGATGGTGGTTGTGGCATAGTCTCCTGTATATTCTCCACTCTAAGTGGAATTGCCTATGTAGGACCTAGTGGGGCACTCTCAACAACAATAACAGAATCCTCCTGCTAGTCAAGTCCCTCGTCCATGAGCCCTGGAGATGAGGCTAAGGCTGGAGGCTCCACTTGAATCCCAAGTTGTTCTAGCCACTGATCAATTTGGTTCTTCTCCTCCATAACAGTAGTGTCTCCAAGCAACCTAGTATCCTCAACAAAGTGCCCTCGGTGGTTGGTAGTGTGGTTGGTTGTGTCGACACTGTGGCTAGCTGTGTTGGCAATGTGGCTAGCTATACTAGCAATGTGGCAGGTGCTAGCAATGTGGCAAGTGTTAGCAATGTGACAGGTGTTAGCAATGTGGCAATTGAAAGGTAACCGACAATGGTAATGTAGCTAGCAATGACAATGATGGCAACAAAATAGCCTCCTCAATCTCATTCTAGGGAAAAGACTAGGCATCGGTAGCAAGCGAGACCTCATTGGTTGGCCTAGTAGCCAAGTTAGATGATGATAACTCTGGGTTCATAGTCCTCAATATTATCGCCCCCATCACCATCCCTCCATTTTTGTTTCTCCCTAGCCGATTGCATTGTTTTGTCTCAAGGAGCCTACATATCCAATGTCGTCCAAAAAAAAGTCGTGGGTTGTTGAAGGGTCAAGTTGGGACATTGGTTGAAACTTCCCCCACTTGTCGACAAGGACTTGTCTATGAAGGGCATCCAAAAACAAAGCAATGGCATGCTGCGTCATGTAAAATGCCTTATGTTTCTTTGATAGAAACTCTCGAATTCTCTTCAACAACAAATGCCCCCAATTATACGCCTTGTTGATACTTAATCCGGTCATAAAGTTAATCATCCAAATAGTCACATTTGATGCCTGACTAGCACTAGTGAATCTCCATTTAACGAAGTCCAAAATACATCTCCATTTTGCAATAGCCAAAAAAAATATTAACCCCTTGTCCCCTACGCTCCATATATTATCACATTCCTGCTATGTGAGGTATGATCTGCAGATTCTTCAAATAGAAACCACTTTGTGCTAGGGGGAATTTTTCCAACTAGTTTATATACTAAAACTCCTATGAAAGGTATTCCAAATACCCTTGTAAAATCTCCTCACTGAAATGAAACTATCACCTAGGATCCTTTATAATCTACTACAAACTTATGATCTTGCCAATTGTAATTGGTTACCATCTCTTTGAGATATGGCTCAAACTCCCTAAAGTTGAATAAGGGAAGTTTTGCAGTTTTATCCACCTCTTTATGTTGCAAAGCTATATGTAGAATATGGCTATTGGGATTCTTTTGCCACCATGTTCTACACTTGTAGACAATTAGAATTTCCCATGCCATTGTGTTTGTTGAAGTGTCGTCATCTTTCCCTTGACTAGGCTTCCCTAAACCAATGCAAGGCATTTAATTTTGCCCTAATCTCTTCCACTTACTACTATTGGCATCCATGGCTAGTAAATTTTCTTGCAAAAAATATACCATCAAGGTTGCACAAATAAATTTAAATATACTACACCTCAAAAAATAGTTGTGAAGTAACTACCGCCAAAATTAACAAGTCATGTGACAAAAAGTCGTACAATGGGAAGCTTGGTTGCACACGAGAGTGCCTCAAAGATGAATGCCACACACAAAAGATGATGATTAGTAGTCGTACTACAAAGAATGGTAGGTGATGTATGCTCCACAATCAAGGAAGGAGAGGACCATACAAGAGAGTAAAACCACATTGACACCATACACTAAATGTCAAAGGAAAATGTCAAGAGACCTACTCACAACACACTTTGTCGTGAAGTTGTACACTGGGTGGAGTTTGCCCAAGTCATACGTTGGTGCCAAAAAGAATGTGTCATGCGATGAGATGAGATCGTACATTGAATACTTTGAACAACAAAGACCGTACAATGTGTAAACAGTGGGATGTAATATTCCTGTGGAGATCGTAGGATAGGTGAGAACCATACTCTACTCTTGCCAAGAAGTTGTACGCTACTTTTTTTAGTGAATTTGTTTGATGAAGATTGTAATTTGGTCGTGGGGTAACTCGTAAAGCTAGAATATTTAGTATAGTTGATGAGGACTCATATGCCTTAAAGCATTTATGTAAGTTATTTTTTTATTATTTCTTTTTGGCAATGTCTCTTCTATAGTTCTACTTTTGCATTTTGTCTATAATTGTCATATTTTATACTTTAGTTCCCTTTGTTGTGCACAATAAAAAATACTTGGACTTTATATATTTTGAAAGGCAATATTTTAACATCAACCAATTTTACCATTTTAATACTCCCCATCTCTATTATTTTCATCTTTAATTTTTTATATTCACCAACTTAATACTCCTTCACTCCACTTTAATAGTTCTTGACTTTGATAATTTATAATTTTCCCCTTGAATAAATTTTTGCTTTTTCTTCCTCCCTTCTCCATTTTCCCTTTTTAATTTAATATTTTTGGCCTTGATATTTTTATGTTTTTCAACTCCATCACCTTCTACTTTTTCTTTTTATTTTTTATCCCCCCTTCTAATTTTTTATTTTGGCCTTGTATACTTTTTCCCTTGATTTCCTTATCGTGCCTCCAAAGACACAAGTAGTGCTGTTGTTTATAACATTTGTTTTCATAGCATGTACCCAATTCTAAATTAAAAATTTAGTCAGTTGTTAGCGGTGATGTCATACCTTTTTCTAACTTTTGATGGCCATCCACAAATCTTCCTCCACATTGTTGGTACCAAGTAATAGTGTCTCTTTGTATTGTCGGGCTCATGTTACTAGTCAGTTTGTGAATAGCTCGCCAAAGCCTACTTGTACAAAGTAGTGTTGGTGACGATATCCCCTTTGGTTTTGCATACTCAACCACATCCTCATTATATCCTGACATCTCTACAACCATAAAGCATACCTCAATTAGTATAGGTCACGCCTTTAGGTCTTCTCCTTCTTCTGCAAACTCGGTCCATGTTGCTTCCTTTTTGCTTCCTCCTACGATGTCTTCATCCATTTCATGGGTTACATATTTGGTTCTCCTACTTGAATAGGAAGCATGCATTATATAGGTGCTTTCATAGAACCTTGTTTGTGTAGCTAAGGGCCTACGAGACAATCCTCTATAATCTCAATCATAGCGCTCAAATGTGACCTACTAGACAATGCATCGGCAACAACATTATTCTTTCCTTTGACATAGGTGATGTCAAAGTGTAATGTCCCCACTCCCTGAGTAACTTATCAGAAAAGGAAATTCACCTGACACTCATCTCCACAGGTGAATTCTAGTGTTTGGGGATGGTCTACTTGCCATAGGGAATCTTATACTTAGTCATTTATATGACTTTGGTAAGTTAATAAAGTAACTTTATAATTTAAATTTATAAAAGAAACTTTTTCTAAAAATAGAAAAAAGTTAAGTTATAAGTTATTTAAAATAAATAACTTTATATTACTCCCTTGGCACACTTTCCTAAGTGAATTATATTTTAAAAAGTGGCCCACTTTAATATTTAATGGACCCCTCATGTTGTACATACCCTTGGAGGAATTAAAGATTCCATTGGGATCTCAAAAGATGCTATGAGGGTTCAAATTAGGGCAATTGGGAGACATAAGGACTTGTACGTGGAACTCTTTGGCATTATGGTTTTGGAGATTTTTATTATTTTGCTCTGCAATTTGCTGCCATAGCAGGTACAGCAGGTTTGGAGACCAAATTGGAGACGAAATCCTTCAATTTTGGGCAGGTTGGACGAAACCCCAGCTATTTCTATCCAGTCAGCACTCAAGGAAACTTTCAAATGAGGTCTAGAGGACCATTTTCAGGGGGTTTGTGTGATCTTTCTGCAATTTCAGAGGTTGAGGCTCAGATCTGGGCGGTTTATTGGCACTTTCCAACAGATAGGAAACATTTTTGGACAGCCGTATCTCTCCCTAGGGCAGCCGTACAATCCTTAGCTGCCTGGAGATTCAAATAAATAATTGGGAGGGTTTTTGAAGCAGTAATTGTTGGTAAAATCATCGTCAGGGCATAGCTAAGATAATTTGGCAATCAATTTGGACAAATCTCAGCACATTTGGAAGCAATCAGCAAATTATGAGGGATTTGGAAGCAATTTGGATGAAGTCTCCTGGCAAGTTTTTGGAATAAGCTTGTTGAGGTGTATTTTGTACACGACCAAACACAGAATAAAATACCTAAAGGTACCTTATCCTCTCTTGAACAAAGTTCCCGACTGTTGAAGATCTCGCCGAAGGATCAGTTAGAGTAACTCCAAGGTTCTGTTATGTAGGATCTCTACGTGTGGATAAGCTCTCTATGGTATGATGTGATTTTACTGGAATCACAAGGGGACTTACACTTGATGACTGAAAGTCTGATTTGCTTTGAATATTACCGGAACACAGGATTTCACTAGCCTAGATTTTGAAAAAAAGAAAAAAGGATGAGGGCGAGGAAAGGATCTAATTCTGACACTAAGAATGTAAGAGCAATGAATGACCTTTGATGAAATTCTAACTAAGTCTTGTTTTGACATCTCAGGACCATCTCCACAAGGTTAGTGCGATCTTCGGAAGAAAGCTTTATGATGTTCAGATCATCACTACAGGCATAGACACCATCAGGTTGATGCATGTCAATGAAGAAACGACAATTGAAGTTAAGCTCAAGCTGGATGATTCCAATTGACTACACAAGGCAAGTCTGCAATCAACAAACTGCTAGTAGTATGGATATACAAATTTCACCATCAATCAAACACATTTCTTCCACTCATCTAATAACATGAAATCAAATCTGAGAAGTATAGAGACCATGCAAATTGTTGAATCGACCCATAGATTTCACCATTTCTTCAATGAAGTTTACAAGTCTTTTACAACAACATCTTGGCAACAATCTTTGCCTTCTCTTCCTATTCTACTCTAACTGCTATTCTATTTGCTATTAATCATTAGCTATTCTAAACTCTATGAACTAACTATTAACCTTCTAGCTATTGACTAACTATTATCTATTAGCCTTTACAAATGAGGAGGCAGGACTTATATAGCGCCCACAATACAATTCAATGGCTCAGATCAATTTGAAATCAATGGCCGAGATCTTACAATGAAAACCCTAATTAGGGTTTGTTACAACAAACTCAATTCTGGCCAATGAAATAATTGCATTATTTGGACACATGTCTTCTCTGGAATATTCAACCAATAGATAACCGGGGTAGGTACATCGAAGTTAGTGTCATCTTTGATGAGTCAGGTACATTGAATCTGGACACGCTGAGATGGACCAATCCAACTAGAGGAGTGATGATTAGGACGCCACCTTGTCTAACACTTGGTTGATGCTCAATTTGGTGATGCTGAGAAGCTAACTTTAATTAACTCTTCTGAAACTATCTGCTTCTCTAACGGACCCTTGCTTTAACCTCCTTTGTCTTTGATGTGCATGATGGATGGTGTACCTTCCTTCAAATGCTGGTCTGGAAGAGGTCGTCCTTGATGATGCTGGACTGGAAGTGGTCATCCTCGATCTAGTCTTCTTTCCTCTGCAAAGTAAACCAAAAGATGATTAAGGATATATAATAAATTCATTTCAACATAGCATTTTCTACCTTAAATCATCAACAAGAAGATGTTAAAATGAAGCTTGCTCAATACTCTCCCCAGGGACAGGCCCTATAAGAATTTCGCCCTGGCCCCTTTGGAAGGGTCAAGAGCAAAATTTGCATTCTTGGCTAAAATTGTTCTCACTTTGCAACCGTACTTGCTTAGATACATGCCCAAGGACGCCCTTATTCTCAACCAACATCAATCTTGATGTAAATTTGGTGCAAAAGAGAGGCTTTTAAGAATTTCGCTCCGGACCCTCTGGAAGGGTCAGGAGCGAAATTCACCTTTTAGGACAAAATCTATCATGCTTCCACTCCAAAATACCTTCCAAGGCAAGCACACACTAGTTTTCCTCCCTCCAGAGCCCAGGGATCCACGCCTTGACCTCTATCATGAGCAATTTGAGTGAAATTGGGAATTTCGCTCTGGACCCTCTGGAAGGGTCAAGAGCGAAATTCCTGTTTTAGGCTTAATCCTCCATCTTCTTCACTTTCAATTTATCTTGCAAGGCTTAAATAACCTCCCTCCAGTCTTTTCATGCCTTAGGAATCAAAATCCTATCTTGACACAACGGGGAAATAGTGATTTTGATGAATTTCGCTTTGGACCCTTTGGAAGGGTCAGGAAGGAAATTCTCATTTTGCTTGCCCATTCACACCCAATTTGACTTTCTTCACTTCATTTCCTCTAGATTCCCTCACATTGAATTCATTTCCCAGCTTGGCAACATTGGTTTGATCTTCACAAGGCCTAAAAGGTCAAATTCGCTCACAAACCTAGCTAGGGACAGGACCTATCCAAAATTTCGCTCTAGACCCTCTGGAAGGGTCAAGAGCGAAATTCTCATTTTAGCTCAAAATTTACACTTTTGATGGTCAAACATCTTTCCATGGCATTCCAAATAGCTTCTCTCACCCTAGTCTAGGCCTGACTTACCACAAAATTTGGAGAAAAGGATAGTTTTTAGGATTTTCGCCCTGGACCCTTTGGAAGGGTCAAGAGCGAAAATCTTATTTTAGGCTTATTTCCTCATTCTTTCAACTCCAATCCACCTCCAAGACCAAGGACACATTGCCTCACTCCTATCTAGGCCATAAAAACCAAAAACTTGACTTGATTTGCAAGGGAAAAAGGGTGATCCTAGGAATTTCGCTCTGGACCCTTTGGAAGGGTCAGGAGCGAAATTCCTGATTTGGCTCAAAATTTGCATTCTTGGTAATCATTAGCAATTTGGAATCATTCCTAAGGACTTCTCTCATCTCAATTCACTCTACTCTGCAATTGCCTTGGCATAAAATTGAGGAAAAAGGTGGTTTAGTGAAATTTCGCCCTGGACCCTTTGGAAGGGTCAGGAGCGAATTTCCATTTCTAGGACAAAATGTCTACCTTTCATTGCTTTCAAACATTTGCAAAGGAAACAACACGTCCTTTCTTCCTCCCAACATGCCTTGGATATCAAAATTTGGTCAAACAAAGAAGGGAACGAGGTCTAGGAGGATTTTCGCTCTGGACCCTTTGGAAGGGTTAGGAGCGAATTTCCATTTCTAGGACAAAATGTCTACCTTTCATTGCTTTCAAACATTTGCAAAGGAAACAACACGTCCTTTCTTCCTCCCAACATGCCTTGGATATCAAAATTTGGTCAAACAAAGAAGGGAACGAGGTCTAGGAGGATTTTCGCTCTGGACCCTTTGGAAGGGTCAGGAGCGAAAATCACAATTTGGGTCAAATTGCTCACTTTTCCAACTTCAATCTTCTCTGGAGGCAAACATAGATCATTTTACACCAAAGGAACAAGGATTGATGCCCAAACAAGGTCAAAAAATAGTCTTGTAAGGAATTTCGCTCTTGCCCCTTTGGAAGGGTGGGATTAAAAAAATGAAGGATTTTAGCCAAGAAGGTGAATTTCACTCCTGACCCTTCCAAAGGGGCAAGAGCGAAATTCCTTACAAGATACATTTCATCATTTTTCATCCAAGGAACAAGGATTGAAGCCTAAGCAAGGTCAAAAAACTAGGTTTACAAGGAATTTCGCTCTAGACCTTTTGGAAGGGTCAAGGGCGAAATTCCCTCTCTAGGCTTGAAATTTCATCTTTTGTTGCCTTCCATCATTCCTCAAGGCAAGCACATGTTTATCCTTCCTCCAACATGCCTTGGACACTAAGAACTTGGCCTAACAAGGAAGACAATGAGGTCCATGAAGATTTTCGCTCTAGACCCTTTGGAAGGGTCAGGAGCGAAAATCATGATTTGAGCTTGATTCTCCATTTCTCCAACTCCAAACCACCTCAAGAGGCAAAGACATGCTATCCCACTTCCATCCACACCATAAAAAACCAAGGACTTGACCTCCTCCAATGGAAAAATAGGTATTTTTAGGAATTTCGCTCTGGACCCTTTGGAAGGTTTAGGAGCGAATTCCACTATTTGGCTCAAAATCCTTCACTTCTCAATGCTTTCAAACATTTCCAATGGCAAAAGATGTCCATCCTTCCTTTCAAGATGCCTTGCAAATCAAAATCTGGTCAAACTATGGAAGAAATGAGTCTAGGTAGATTTTCGCTCTGGACCCTTTGGAAGGTTTAGGAGCGAATTCCACTATTTGGCTCAAAATCCTTCACTTCTCAATGCTTTCAAACATTTCCAATGGCAAAAGATGTCCATCCTTCCTTTCAAGATGCCTTGCAAATCAAAATCTGGTCAAACTATGGAAGAAATGAGTCTTAGGTAGATTTTCGCTCTGGACCCTTTGGAAGGGCCAGGAGCGAAAATCTTATAGTTTAGGCTTAATCACTCACTTTTCCAACTTCAAACCGCCTCAAGAAGCAAACTTAGATCATTCTCCTGGAACAAGGATTGGATCCCAAACAAAGTAGCAAAAGAGGCTTATAGTGAATTTCGCTCTAGACCCTTTGGAAGGGTCAGAAGCGAAATTCTCTTTTAGGTTAAAATCTTGATCTTCAAAATCATCCAACTCCATCTCAAGGCAAGAACGTACCAATTCATCTTCCAACATGCCCTAGAGACCAACACTTAGCCAAAATTAGGAAGGAAATGAGAGCTACAAAGATTTTCGCTCTGGACCCTTTGAAAGGGTCAGGAGCGAAAATCATGTTTTAGGTTTGATCCTTGACTTTGCCAACTCTCATCCTCTTTGGGAGGCCAACATAGATCCTTCCTCATGCATCTCCACCTTGGTTCTGACTCTTGCTAAAGGAAAAATGAGTGTTTTCAAGAATTTCGCTCCGGACCCTTTGGAAGGGTCAGGAGCGAAATTCACCCTTTAGGCTAGAACTCTTCATTCTTTTCACCTTTACTCATCTCCTAAGGCTAGAACATGTCAAAACACCTCTATACATGCCTAAGGAACTATGAATTTGGCCATGATAAGTGAGAATTTTGAGGTTTTCAAAGATTTTCGCTATGGACCCTTTGGAAGGGTCAAGAGCGAAAATCCCACTCTTGGCTAGCTTCTCACTTAGGTTCACTTCATTCTCCATCAAACTTGATCAAATCAACTTCCTTCTTTCACTATCAAGATATTCCATCACCCAACTGGGTCCAGGCAAGGTCGGACTAGGTTTTAAGGCCAAAGGAAGGCAACAAGGGAAGATTTCTGTCATGTCCCCTCTTTAGCTCTGTCTAGCAGAGACATGTGAGTTAGCCTATTATGGAGTCTTGTAGGTTGGCAATGGTGGATAGAGACTTAGTTAGGATATTCAGTGTTTGGATTTGGTGTTTCTGGCAGTAGTAGACCAGTTTGGAGCAGTTCCTACATTTTAGGAGGCAATTCCTACTTTTTAGGAGGTTGTGACAGCGTCCAGGGTTGGGGTTCCATGAGACCATTCCTTGGTTTCAGTTTCAGGAGATTTGGGTGTGTTTCCTAGTTTCTAGGAGCATCCCTAGATTTTAGGGATGAGACTGCCAGTTGATCCATGATTTCCGACATCAGTCACAGACATGTGGCAGGCTCCGTTTCAGACTTGTGGAGTCAGATGAGCATTATACGTCTATTTGGGATATATTTTTAATATTTCCTAAGTTAGCGTCTTATTAATTAAATAAAGCTATTTATATAGCTAATTGGAGTAATAAGGGGATTTTGGCTTCTTCTGGTCAGGCAGGCATATGTGTTATAGCTCGTTGGAATGGTCTTGAATTATTATAACTTATTTTCATTATCCGGAGACCTTCTGGCACCTTGAGTTTTGTTATTTGACGAAAGGGGTGTTTTCCTATACATAAAAGCCTTTTTAATTAAGAATATGCCATTATTTAATAAAGGTAAAAGCATATTCTCCCTTTAGGGTTCGAGTAGCTTTGAGAGGGAGATAAAAGGAGATGTTGGCTCATTATTCTATTATCTTTTTACATCTTCAAACTTGGCATTTGTGAATTTGCTCTGAGGAGCGATTTCTGGAGAACTAGGACGCAAACCCCAGGGTTTGGATATTGGGATGCAAACCCCAATAGAAGGTTTCAGCAGCTTCATTTGGTTTCAAACTTTGATTGGAGTGCAAGTTCAACATTGGAAGAGCTTTGGCTTTGGACGTTGGGTATATTGCTTGGCACGTGGGAGTTCCTTGGCTGCTTGGACGTGACTGCAGCAGCCGTACGGCCTCCTTCTAGCTGGCACATGGGTTGCTGATTGGTATTCATCAGCCATCTCTTTTCATTGTGCGTGGATGATCTTTCTTGCAGCTGGCAACATTATTTTGGTTGGTAGATACTTTGCTGGCATATCATTTATGTATTTTGCCTAGTACGATTTGTAGCTATTCTGGATTGGCTGAATATTATATTATTGCACATTATTTTCCAGCCTATTTCATATTTGCTGCTGTTGTTATTCATTGTTTACCTATATCTGGAAAAATACAAACAAAAACAAAAGACACAACCTTTCTGCAACTTTTGTCTCTCTCTGAAAGATCATTTAATAAACAGGAAGAATTTATTTTAAAACAAATAATTAAAAATTACAGCCTGTCAGCTTAAAAGATCCATCAGGGATCTTTCAATTTCGCTCTAGACCCTTTGGAAGGGTCAGGAGCGAAATTCTCATTTGAAGCTAGCTTTCATCATCTTGAGGTCCAAAAATTCCTCTTCAAGGCAAATATGTATCAGAACCTACCAAACCATGCCTTAGAAGCTCCTAACTTGGTCAAGCTAAGAAGCAAAATGGAGGAAATATGAATTTCGCTCTAGACCCTTTGGAAGGGTGAGGAGCGAAATTCACCTTTTGAGCCAACTTCTCATGTATTTTCTCCTCCTCACACTTTGGACAAACTTCAGTAGGCCTCCTTTCCTCATGATCATGCAAATTTCTCCTTTTGGCTGACATATAGCCCCAGTTTTTGTGGAAAATAGGGTTTTACATGAATTTCGCTCTAGACCCTTTGGAAGGGTCAGGAGCGAAATTCCCATTCTAGGCTCAATTCACCCTCAAACCGGCTTGACTTTGTCCTAGGCTAGATCCTTGATTCATTCCTTCTATATCCTTGCCAAATTTGCTCAAACACTCTCTGACTTCCTAGGGCTCAAACGGGATGCCACTAGCAAAAACTAAGCCTAAGGAAAACCTTGAAGGAAACCCTAACTCGAAGCACCCGCTGACTCATCCTATCTCAAGCAGAGCCTGCTATCCAGTGATCCCCCTGACAGCACTCAAAACGCAAAGGCTAAAAGACAAAACCCTAGAAACCCAGAAAAACAAACCCTAGAAAGCAAAAAGCAAGGGTCCCCATTTGCAATGGGGCGATGTGTGAATACGTCACAACAAAGCTTTAGATCTCCTGTCTGATCATCAAATTGTTTAAGATAATTATTACTAAGGTGAATAAACCTCATTGGAGGAATTGAATTGCATTGGAAGCCATTATTTTGCAAATTGTCAATAAAACCCTTATTCCAGGATAGGCGTGGGATCACCTGGTATGCAACTTTGTTCTCTCTGGATAATAAAGCTTCCAAAATTTGTTTTTGTAGTTGTTGTTATAAGTTTTCAGAATATTCAATTCTATTTCAGTCCATTCTTTCATTGCATTTCTTGCATACATTTCCATACAAGGCATTAAAAAACACAAAAAAAATTAGAAACAATTCAAAAACAAAACAAAAATCCAATCATCCTCATCGCTGGTCAAAGATTAAGATTTGAAATTATCAACAAATTCAGATCAGATTTTAGTTGGGGATCTTTCACAAAGTCATATGCCTGCAACTTACTAACCCACTTCTGTCGATGATCATTCAAATCACGCTGCCCAAGGAAATGTTTCAAGCTATTGTGGTTTGTTTTGATGCTGAATTTGGAGCCTACCAAGTACTCCCTGAACTTGGCCAATGCATGCATTATGGCCAACATCTCCTTATCGTATATATTGTAGGTCCACTTAGGCCCCCTCAACTTCCTGCTCTCATAAGAAATAGGGTGCTTATCTTGCATGAGGATGGCACCAATTCCCTCTCCTGATGCATCGCACTGAAGCTCGAATGGCCTAGAAAAATTTGGTACAGCCAATAGTGGACATGTGGTCATTAATTGTTTGAACTTCTCAAAACACTGTTGTGCCTGAGCAGTCCAAATGAAAGCCCCCTTCTTCGTCAAGTCTGTCAATGGTGTTGCCTGCTGAGAAAAACCCTTGACGAAGCGCCTGTAAAAACCACATAAACCCAGGAAGCCTCTGAGCTACGTAATATTCTCTGGAGTAGGCCAATCTATAATAGCCCAGACTTTATCCGAATCCATCCGCATCCCCTCTGCACTGATAATGTGCCCAAGATATAAAAGCTCTGTCAAAGCCAATGCACACTTGGACTCCTTGGCATACAAGAACTCCCTCTCTAAAATACCCAACACTTCATCCAAATGTGCTAGGTGCTCCTGCCATGTCCTACTATATACCAAAATATCATCAAAAAATACAACGACATATCTCCTCAACTAATGTTGGAATACCCGATTCATAGTGGACTGAAAGGTAGTCGGCGCATTGGTTAAGCCGAAGGGCATAACCAAGAACTCAAAATGTCCACAGTGGCACCAAAAAGTTGTCTTTTCTATATCTTGCTCCCTCACTTGAATCTGATGGTATCCTGACCTTAAATCAATCTTTGAGAAGAAGCAAGCTCAGTGCAACTCATCGATCAGCTCATCAACGTGTGGAATGGGGTATCGGTTCTTGATGGTCCTCTTATTCAAAGCTCAATAGTCTATGCACATTCGAAGAGTACCATCTTTCTTCTTAACCAACACCACTGATGAGGCAAAAGGAGACTTACTTGGACGAATGTGGCCCATATCCAACAACTCCTTAATTGTTTTCTCAATTTCATCCTTCATTTCCTTTGGATGCATGTAAGGTGTAATCATGACGGGTTTGACACCCTCCTCGAGCTCAATAATATGCTCAATACCCCTGTCAGGAGGTCTACCTAGTGGAATTGCACTAAGCACCTTGGGGTGTTTAGTGCTATTCCAAATAACTATTGAATGATGGCATAACCCACTAGAATGATTGTGCACTTGTTCCCAATGACATTACATGAATTTGAATACAAAATCACACACCTACAACTAACTGGAATTTAATCAAACAGTTGGGGCATGAAATCATAAAATAATTGTGCAAATGAAAGGTAACCTTATTACTCCTTATTTAAGAAACAAATGAGCTCTTTACAATGACTAAACCAATGCCCACACTTAGCAATTTATCAAAGATTTTCTCAATAAGTCTGAAGATACATGGCAGCCATGGACATATGCATATAATTGAGAAATACAAGGAAATACTGATGCTAAATGAACCTGATATGAATCGCCTAGCCTTGAGATTGAAGAAGCAAGCAATATTCCAATCTTTGGAGCCTCCACTATGCCAAATCAAACTATCTTCCAAAATCGCCCCTGCTACTGGTCTGCAGATTATTATCAATTAATTGGCAGCAATTTGATCACCTTTCATTCACCAAACTTCATTGTTGGTGTAATATCCCAGTTTTTTATTTTTATTTTTACGGCCAACAATAAACATCAACAAGAAGTTAACCCGTTAAGGATAGAAATCATAAACTGAAACATGCTGGGAAAGTAACCCTTCCACTTTCTGATCACCAAGTGTCCAATGTGGGAAGGTGAGAGCATACGGTGTTGAGGGAATCATTAGCTTAATAAACTAAAAACAATGCAATGCTTGGGCGGCAAGCCAGCCCCTTCCGCTTATGGAGCGGGAAAGCAAGGAAACTTGGCGGTGAACCAGCCAAGTAAGATACACAAAATTACGAATCACTCAACCGCAATATTTCAGCGGGAGGACTGCAATTACATAACAACCTCAACTCGACCACTTCTGCAGCGGGAGGACCATTACACATAGCTATCACTCGACCACTTATGCAGTGGGAGGACTAAAATTACAATTTTGCTTGATAGTAGGTGGCAAGCCAGCCTCTTCCACTTTTCAGCGGGATGAGAATTACAAAGCAGAACTGGTTAGTAGTACTACTACTTAACCTTACAAAAATAGAGATAAGAGAGAGAGTAATGCAGATTATCCCAATAAGAACATGAATTTTCTGCTAAAACCAATCTGCATGCTGGAATTACAAACCAGCAGCCTATGAAAACTCTAACAGCCTATGAAAACTCTAAAAAGCTCATAACTTCCTCAATACACATCCAAATCACTCCAAACCTGTCCCAAACCCACACTAGATCAATTACAATAACAACCAACCAAAGCCAAGATACCAAAAACCCCTTATTAATTTTGCACGCATCTCAATGCAAAACAGAAAACCACGCCTAGCCTAAGAATTTTGATTTGGTCTAGGAAATTCAAAACTCAATTAAACATGCTACAAACTCACAAAGTGTATCGCCATTGCTGGGAAGGATGAAAGAGCTGATACCCATAACCGTCAGTCGCTTCAACAGAGAGGTGTGATCGAAAATGTACTTCAGCCACCAGCAAACCAGCAAGTCCCAAAAATCGTTCCAACTCCAAAAAAGGCTATGGCAAGCTCTGAGAATGCAGTAGAATACAGCACACAGCTAAGTACTATGTTTCAAGTATGAAACCAGGAAGCACTAGGGAGACGCACTCCGAAGCCTCAAAATTCTGTCACCACACCGGCAGCATAACATTACAAATTTTCAAGATGATGCAAATGGGAGCCCAAGGCTCTTATTTATAACCTCCCACCATCAAAATTCAAATGCAAATTGCTCCAAACTCCGTTTCCTTCATTTGCATTTCATTTCACCTCACGTGGACCCCAAGTGTGGCGCCATTTCCATAAGTCAAACTTCACGCCAAAAGGCATGGACCCACGAAAATCACTTGGCAAACATTAGAGATGCAACATAAAATAATAGCTTTCTTAATAATTTCGACATCCCTTATTAATCATGAATTTCACCAAATACTTAGGAGATAATAGGCATTAATCCCAAATTCAAAAGATCAGTAGCAATTACTCAGATTAATTAAATATTAAACCTTAGGATAAGGAAATAATATTTAATTGTGTCACATATGACTCCCGTGCTGATTACTGCCAAAACCAGGATGAAACTGATCCAAGAAGACCACTGAACTGCTGCAGGATCAGGACCCTGTCCATTGCCAGAAATAGAATTATGCCACACTGCCACTTACTAAAAATAGTAAGTCAAGAACTAATGCTCCGAAAAGCATGATCTTTGCGCCCAGTGACATAGCATGGAGAGCTCAGTAGGACAATATCACCAAAATAGCCATTCCCTGACTTACTAAAAATAGTAAGTCCTCGCCTCATCAATGTTGGACCCTCATTCTTCATTCCACCTAGCCTACGGGTCTCAGGAATAGGCTAATGGACCACTGGAAGGTCATCAATGAGAAGGGGACATTACAGTTGGCCTCCACAAATAACAGCGCCCTCATCCAATTGTGGTTTGATGTTGGAACAAGGCAATATTGTAATGTCCCCTTCTCAATTCTAGACTAATGGATGGAATCTTAGCCTATTTTGGAAACCCGTAGGCTAATCAGAGACTAAATTAGGGTTTTTGTCTTCAGGAAGGTTTTCGGAGAGGTGTTTGCAGGAGTTCTACAGTTTGCTCTCTACATTCTTTCTAGGTTTTTCGTGAGCTTTAGGATGGTATGACATGCATTCCAATCAGAGAAGATTTCTGAATTTACTATTTTTAGTAAATTGCGATAGGTCGACGATTGTTTGCTTTATAGGGTTTTTATGGGTTTTTTTAGAGTTCCAACGTGGTTTGACATGCAAATTCTTTGGAGATGATTTCCGGACTTACTATTTTTAGTAAGTCATGACTGCTGCTCAAAATATGATGAAAATGACTTTTGACACACTTACTATTTTTAACAATATGCTATTTATAGTAAGTACTATTTTTAGCAGTGCTATTTTTGGCAGTGATTCTGCAGCTCAGCTCAGTGGCTATGTCTGGCAGCGTTATTTTTGGCAGGATCCTATGTTCGAACTCAAATGACTATTTTTAGCATTTCAGTTCAAAGCTCCAACTCAGTTCAGTTTTGGTGATTTCCAGTACTTCAGTGTCCAGATCAATTTGGCAATAATCAGTATTTGAGAAGGTATTTTTAATATATTAATACCTTAGGCATAAGGTTTTAATATTTGATTATTTATGGATGGATGACTTAGGAAGAGGAGAAAATAATAATCTATCCTAAGTCTACTTGGGCGAATTATTTAACCCCCTTGCTAGACACCAAAATACAATGCATTATTATTATTCTATATACTTTATGTTATCTCCAAAAGTTTGACTTAAGAGGGGTCATGTTTGGACGCTAATTGCTAAGGGGAAAATATGAAATGCAATGCCTAAGGGGTGAAATGAAATGTAACGGAATTTGGGCGCCATTTGAGTGGAATTTGAATTTGAATTTGGCTGGCGAAAAGTTATAAATACAGGCGTTGGACTCTCCTTTGGATATCCAATCTTGTTATGATAACGAAGTGTTGTCAAAATGTCGTCAGATTCTTACTTCGAGGGATGCATACCTCCTAGTGCCTCGGTTTCGTGCTTGAAACATAGCGCCTAGCTGAATGTATGGCTGTTTCTCATCCAAAGGAGCAGATTGGGCTCAATGTGGTGAAGATTTGTGTGGATTTCTGAGTGTTCTTGTTGCTGGTCGCGGAGTGTGCTGAAGTGGATTTTTGGTCGCAGTCTCAGTGTGTCATTCTCCTCATTCTGGGTATTTCATCCATCTTTCTTTATGGTTTAGGCGATTCGTTTTGCAAGTTTATAGAGCTTAAAATGGTGTTTTGGATTTTATTTTTGCAAAATTGTACCATGTGGCTGGGTGCTTTGGAATGCGTGCATAAATTATTGGGGTCGGTTTGCCATATTTTGTTGTCCCAGGAATGATCGCCTACCTCCTAGTGATCATTTGCTTTCAGTTTCGTGTCATTTGGTTAAGAATTTGGGTGAGTTGTGAGTGTTTTAGTGGGATTTGGTGTTGCTGGTCTGTGTGTTTTCAGCGTGCTGAGAGTATATCAGAATTAGAGTTTTTGGTGTTTGGAGTTGGTTTTGGGGTGTGTGAGTTCATTGGTGTGAAGAGAAATGACTTGGTTTCATTTGCAGTTGTTGGTCATGTTATTGCACTTGGTTCATCACTCTTATATGCTATGATTCATATGGTAATGCTGGTAGTAGTACTAACAGTTATCTAATTGGATTATTGCTCTTAGTCCCACTGCATAAGTGGAAGAGGCTGGCTTTGCCGCCTATTCTGAATATTGTAATACTGTCCTCCCGCTACATAAGTGGTAGAGTTGATTGTAATTTCATTTCTAGTCCTCCCGCTGGATAAGCGGTTGAGTGATTGCTTCTTCAATTTCTTGGCTTGTCCTTGGCTGGTTTACCGCCAAGTGATCTTTCAGTATTCTCATAATCCCAATGAAAAGTGGAAGGGGCTGGCTTGCTACCCAAGTATTGTAATCAATTTCAGTTTCTTGGCTTGTCCTTGGCTGGTTTACCGCCAAGTGATCTTTCAGTATTCTCATAATCCCACTGAAAAGTGGAAGGGGTTGGCTTACTGCCCAAGTATTGTAATCAATTTCAGTTTCTTGCATCTAACGATCCCCTCAACACTGATGCTCTCACCCTCCCAGATTGGGCTCTCGGTGATCAAAAGGTGAAAAGGGACTTTCAGCAGTATTGGGATTTCATTTTCTAACCCTAACGGGTGTTTGTGTTGATTGTAAACTGAAATAATTGAAAAAATTAAGGGGGATATTACAAATATAAGCAAAATCGTGGGTAATAGAGGTCTAGTTCGGACTTGTTCTCAGATCTGATTTGACCTCTGCAACCTTCTTATTTCCTCTCCCAAATGCTTCTAAATGAATCGCCTTATGCCCCCTATGCTAGCACTTTTCTCAAATGAAGGTCTTGATGCTTCAACAAGGTGATATTGGCAAAGTCGTGGGAATGAAGGGGAGAGCTCGATTTGTTTCGGACCTGCTACATAACCCTTCCCAATAGGAATCAATGCACAAATATGATAAATATGGATGAACTGAAAATGCCACAAGATGTGTACCATGAGATGCACAAGAAACTCAATGAGCACAATGTGAAGGACTGAAATTATCCTCCACTCTCCGCTACAACCCCTCGGAGGATCTTTCACCACCTCAGTTATGCAAATCATAGGGAGGTTTCGTTCCCAAATGATTAAGTCTGCAGAAACCCTTGGCTCCACAAGTCTACACAAGAGAAGATATCAAATAACCAATGATGAACAATGAACCAACCCCCCTTCTATTTATTCTTTTCTCCTCCAGTCGATTGGTTCCTTCTAGAAGATTCTTCTCTAACAAACTCATATCCTCTTATTACACTTTATTATTTTATTACACATTCATTAATTCAATTGCACTTTAAAATATTATTACATTATAATTAAAGTGCACACGTGACATCATACGTATAATCCCCTTATCTCACCATAAAATCATGTAGACATAAAATGTGAAGCCACTAATATCTTCCAAATCGACCCCCTAATCAATCTCTTTGGCCTACGAGGATCAAATGATAGGCCAACCTCGTGAATATCTGCGAATTAAGGAGAAGGGGACATTATAGACAACTTCTCCCAATCTGCTTCTTCAATGGCGCATGACTTAAGAATGACTAAAACGAGTACTTTGTCCATCAACTTTCCCAAATGGTTCACAAAATGTCCTCTCCGATCACTAGTAATTTGAATGGGAATATCATGTCAGTTGACAATTTGTTTATAAACAAACCTCATCGTACTAATCGCTATGTTGTCTAGAAGTGCTCTGACCTCTACCCATTTCATCAAGTTCTTTGTGGCTACCACAATATATCTGCATCGATGCAACTAGTTAACCTTGAGTGGACCGACGAAATCCAATCTCCACATCCTAAAAAGTTATTGTGGTTGTGATGGGAACAATGGCACGTAGCCTCTTTTCAGAGGTTTGCCAACTCTCTGACATGTATCACATCCCACCACCCACTCTAGGGTGTCTGTGTGTACTATTGGCAACCACAAACTCACCAACAAAACTTTCTACGTTGCCGCAACCAATCCCATATGTCCTCCAGCAAGGCCTTTGTGTGCTTCCTTTTGTACTCCTAATATCTCTTCTTGCATGACACATCGCCTTAGGACATAAAAGCTCCATTTTGTGTAATAATTCATTAATAAGCTAGAAGGTTCTACTCTTTAAGGCTAGTTTCCTTCTTTCTTTCTTTCTCGTGGTGGCATCTCGTGCAAAAAGGTAGAGGTGGATGAATATCCTCCAATACTTCGATACTCTTGTACAATGGACGTAGTGCTACAATTTGAAACAAAAAGGGATCCAGAAAGTCTTCATTCACTCCCTCAGGTGGTTCACCAAACTTAATTCTTAACAACTAATCAACAACAACATGGCTTTTCCCTAGCCACACAATGATGGTAAATGTGAATTCTTGCAATAGTGAAAGCCATCTACTTACCTGAACTTGGATGATAGGCTTATTTACCAAGTACATCAAGGCCTAGTGATCAACGTAGAAGGTGAACGATGTTGCCAACAAATAACTTCTACACCAAATACACCATCTTGAGTGCTTCTCTCTCCATTGTACTGTAATTCTTTTCTACCTTCAACAACAACCGACTAGCAAATAAGACTAGATGGTCCAATTCTTGGGGTTCCACTTGTGCAAGTGTTGCTCCAATTGCATAGTTTGATGCATGTACATGTACATGGAAATCCTTACTCTAGTCGAGGTACGCAAGGATTGGTGAGCTTATTAACCGTACCTTCAATTTGTTGAATGCCTTCTCTTCGTCTTTAGCCCATGTGAAAGATTGGCCCTTCCTTGTCAATATGTCCAACAGGTAAGATATTTGAACAAAGTTATTGATGAATCTTTTGTACTAACCACATCATGAGCAAGAAATGATTTCACTTCAGTGATGTTCCGAGGAGATTCCAGTTGTATGATTACTCCTATCTTGTCAAGATCAATCTTCAATCTAGCTTTACACACTATGTGGCCTAATAGTTTTCCATGTGGTACCATGAATCTGCATTACTTTTGATTCAATGCCAACCTTGCTGCTATGCACCGTTCCATACATTCCTTGTGTTCTTTCCAATGAGTCTCTTGATCACTATAGATTGACCAATCCTCCAAGAATATCCAAGAATGCTTTAAAGTTACCCACCAACATTTTATCAAAGATATGTAGGACATTTCTTTGAAAAGTTGTCAGAGTGTTGCACAAACCAAATGTCATTCGATGATATGCATACACCCATCTTCTATGACAAACATAGTCTTTAAAGTACCATCCTCAACTATGTTTATCTAGTTATACCTAGAGAACCCATCCATGAACGGGTATATCTCATGACAAATGACCTCTTTGAGAATTGAGTCAATGAAGGGCAATCGGAAACGAGTTCTTGATAGTTACAACATTTAGACTTCTAAAGTCCACACATATTCGAATCTGCTCTAATTCCTTCTTTAGGGAGATGATTATTGGAGAGACACATTCAAGACAACCTTGAAAATTATGCCTACTTCAAGCATTTTCTCTATCTCCTCTTGGACTTTGGTAGCATAGTTTTTATTTATCTTGTAGGGTCTCTTCCATATAGGTTGTGCTCCTAGTACAAGAGGAATATAGTGTACACATAGTTATGGGGTATCCCTTTGAGCTCTTTGTACATCCAAGCAAACGTGTCCTTAAACTCCATGAAAATATTGAATATTGTTGCTTTCAACACTGAGCCCCAATCATCATTGACCGTTATTGTCTGCAAGTCGCCTTCATCTCCCAAGTTTACTTTCTTCATTCTCAACTCCTCATACTTAATCACTTTTGTCCTGCTCAAAATTATAGGCAAGTATGTCATCCAGCCTTGTTGCGCCCTCCTTGTATTCTTCATACTCCAGAGGAGATGTCTAATTGGTTGTGGCTTTGTCATCTTCATCGATATCTCTGATCTACAGCATGTTGCAATCAAGCTAGAACACCTTCAATGGAAGAGCCCATTTAGAGGTCTTGTTCATCTTCGAAAATTCTAGAGATTCATGACACCTTCATCATTTCGTTCCATGAATTCTCGCTCTTCTTTCGTTACAAACTCTCTTCCTTCAAACTTTGAGTCAAAAGATGCTACTTCTTCACTCACTGCTTGATTAAGTCAATGGTGTACTTTCTCTCATTTTTCCCTATAAGTGTGTTCAATTTTCAATTATGGTCTGCCTTTGCCGCAATCAACCATCCTCTCCCAAGCAATGCATTGTACACTCTTTTCTTCAATGGAATGACCACAAAGTTCAACAAAAACTATTGAGTCTTGACTATCACAAGGTGTGATGCAACATACCTTTTGCAAGTAAGACTTTTGTATGATTTAAGATTTGCAAGTGGAATGTGGAATGACTTTTTAAAGCATAAAATATAATTTTATAAAAATGATCTTCAAAATGTTTTAGACAATTTAACAACCTCATGCTTGTGCTTAAGCTACCTTTGATTAGAAGGCATACAATCTCTAGAGAATTTGAGACTTCGCATAGGATACTTCCTCTTCTTGCTTGAGTAGATAGCTTGAACTTGCTATTGTTTCTCAAAAAATATAAAACTTGTTCCTTGCTAGTACAACACCGCATCAGGCCATTCTCAAACAAAATGATAACCTTCAACTTGGCACCCAACTCAAGACATCAATTCCCATCCAAAACAACTTCATCCAACTTGGTGCTCGGTTAAGTGATATGACACACACTGACACCACATTTATTTTGCTCGTGTCTTCTCTAACTCATTATTTCCATGTCACCTTTTCATCTCCTTGACTTTAATTCCTATTTGGTTTTTAACACATTCTCTACTTTCTAGTCTATTATCTCCACACAATTATGTTTTGTACATATCATGACCCCTCCTTACACTACTTTCAGCCTTTTTAGATCCCAACAACACTACTCTTAGCAATCAAGAGACCCACATAATATCCACGGGGCTTCACATGTTCCATTAACATTGCCTTATCAATCTCATTAAATGTCTTTTACTCTGATTCCTACACCCAGATGATTGCCTACACCTACCATTCCCTCTCATAAAGTCTTTGTATGGTGTAACTGCACTAGACTTAATCCAACCTACCATCTTCTCTAGGCATATTCAAATTTTCAACTTGGTGTTGTGTTGCACACACACACATCTCCAATGGGGATCCCCTCTATTTTTCCCACTTCACTAGTGGAGGGGCTTCAAATTCGTAACAAGTTGAGCCTAGTATGATCTTTCAAAGGCTAAATCTGAGATATGTTAAATCTCTTTTATATTAAAAAAACCCCCCAAAAAAATAAAAATAACTGAAAAACCCAAAAAATTAGAAAATCCGGATGATACAATAATTTTGAGTCAAAATGTGTGGGCAATCGTTTCCTGAATCCTACTGTAGAGAGAGTCCTATGGTTAATATTCCCCAGCTTCATAGGAACTTGAATGCAAAGTTGTATCCTAGGAATTTGTCTTAATTTGCATCGACAGGAAAATGCAAAATTCATGACACCACTGGGCATGATGAGCTGAATTGTTTGACTTTTCTGTCAAGGCTGGAGTTAGCTTTACAAGGAAAAAATCTTCTTTTCTGATGTGCCCAATCCAATGATACTTGAAGAACCTGAAGATTTCAGCATTCCAAAAGTTGAACTGAAGTCTTCACAAGATTCAAAAGGTGGATTGAGAATCAGTTAGGTGTTGAGGATGAATCCAGTCTGGAAGATATATTAGTGCCCTCTTGGTGTAGAATACACAACACAGCCCATTCAGAATTTACTTGCTCATTATGTAAAGAGGCCATCAATCAAGTTCAGATTCAGTTGAGATTAGCAGATTCATCTTAAGAATGCACTACAAACAAAATATGGCAAATACACCTTGCAGAGGAAAAATACATCATAACAGAAGCTAAAAGAACAGCATAAGAGAGTGATACATCAGTTGGTTGTGATAGAAATAATGATCAATATGTTGAAATATTGGAATATGGAAAAGAAATCACTGTTGTTAACACTAAGGACAGTCAGAAATCTGAAACGGAAGATTTTGCAGAGGAATTGCATAGCTCAGATGATTGTCCTGAGTCATTACTATTGAATGTTTCATTGATCCATGAAGAAAGAGGTGATTTTGAAGAACTGCATAAGGCAGGCATTGCTGATACGCATCCAGTTGTGCAACAGGAAGAAGATTCAAATGAAGATTTACCAACTATTCAGGATGAAGAAATTTCAAAGGATAATCAATCTTCAACCATGGAGATTGTATTTGACTTTATATAACACATCACCACAATCCAATTAGTAACAAGAATTAATCTTGTCCTCTCTCAGTTAAAGTATGGGAAAATTTTCAGCAAATATGTTTTTAGTACACATAAGACACATAGCCATAGTACCTATCCTCCCAACATGCATCCTTTGTGCTACAAACTTGTTAGAGGACTCCACAAAGCCCAATTGTTCCTTTTTTTCTCACCACCTCAATCTCTTTCTCCCTTAAACCCTACCCATTTACATTGTTAGTTCAATGGAAGGAAACCCTGCCACAAGCTCTAATCACCTACCTACCCTACCACACTCATGTCAACCAAGTGCCCAGTCCTCAAATAACAAGGACTCTTTAACTTCATATATCCCTGGCAAATGGCAATGACTCCTTCCAAGATTTTTGCTGCCAAGGAGGTAAAGACCAAGAAAATTGTTCCCTCCAGCCCAGTCTCTCTTGTAATATCATACATCCAAGAGCAAAAGACCAATCAGAGATTGATGCAAAATTGCTTGATCCAACAAATAAAATCTCTTCATTTGCCAAAAATGACATGGGCTTTCAAAGCTGAGCTGAAGCAATATAAGAACTCACATATGAACACCGAAGAATTCAACTAGTTGAAGTGATGCAATGAAACCATCAACACAGATTATAATCTTACAAGGCATCCTGTTTCCATAACCACCCCTTGCATTAAAGCATTGGAAGAGGAGGTTGGCTGCAGCAAGACTATGATCATTTACAATGGGAGACTATAGTGTCGTAGATTGTATCCTCTACAATTTCATATGCACTTGAGCCTCACTTTAGTGTTTTTGCCTTCTATGCCCTAATTATGCTTGATTCTGCTCACACCAGTGCCAAATCTATGATCTTTGTTCTCTGCTTTGACTTTTGGACCTTGTCTCAGCCCAGATGGACTGGACTAGGGCGCCTAACACCCCTCGCATTAAAGCATTGGAAGAGGAGGTTGGCTGTAGCAAGACTATGATCATTGTACAATGGGAGACTATAGTGTTGTAAATTGTATCCTCTACAATTTCATATGCACTTGAACCTCACTTTAGTGTTTTTGCCTTCTATGCCCTAATTATGCCCTGCTCAAACCAGTGCCAAATCTATGATCTTTGTTCTCTGCTTTGACTTTTGGACCTTGTCTCAGCCCAGATGGACTGAACTAGGACACCTAACACCCTTGTCCTCCTAGACTAGGGCACCTGGCACCATGGTCCAGATCAAAAGGGCCCATTTTTGAATCCTCCAACGGTCAGAAAAAGTTGAGTGGAAATTGGTTTGAAATCCTCTACAATTTCGTATGCACTTGAACCTCACTTTAGTGTTTTTGCCTTCTATGCCCTAATTATGCCCTGCTCAAACCAGTGCCAAATCTATGATCTTTGTTCTCTGCTTTGACTTTTGGACCTTGTCTCAGCCCAGATGGACTGGACTAGGACGCCTAACACCCTTGTCCTCCTAGACTAGGGCACCTAGCACCATGGTCCAGATCAAAAGGGCCCATTTTTTAATCCTCCAACGGTCAGAAAAAGTTGAGTGGAAATTGGTTTCCAATGTTGGCCTTCTTCATAAATTTCAATACATTTCATGAGGTTAGGTATTAAAGAAAGTCTTATCCTCTCATTTGAAACAACTTTCCGTAAGTTTCCAATTCAAATTCAAGCATTCAAGCATCATTAAGGCAGTGAAAGAGAGATAAAGCATTCAGATTTCAAGCATTCAAGATAGCATCTGACAACTAGAAAAGCCTAGACACTGGGTGCACCCAGTGTCTGACACTTTTCTGATGAGATTTCAGGGAGAGATTCTGAGCAACATCCTAATCCCAAATCTGTTTGCGATATTTGCATCTGACAACTTGAGGACTAGGTCGCCTAGCTACATAGTCCAACTTTGATTCTTGTTTCCAGATTTGTACTGATCTGCATATCTGATCTAAAATTTTCTATTTATGCTGATTGCTCTCAATTTTACATCTTTAGCCTTAGTTCTTGCATTTATTCATTCTATCTTGTCCAATTGCATCTATTTTCAAAAAGGAAATAATCAATCATTGTGCACAACTCTTTCCAATAGGTCTGAGGTTAGGCCTATTGGTCGTTTCCTTAATGTGGAGTTGATGTGAATGGGTTTTGTTCTTAGTTTGTATGATTCGACTAGTGAACCCCATTTCCTCACCTCTATAGAGACAAATACAACAAGAGAAAGGGATTAAATATTCCTGGTCCAGCCTATGATATACTATTATACAGCCTCTACCCCATCCCTTCAAAGGCTCTTCTCCAGTTCACTGTTGACAATAGGGTATCTCCTCTTTCTTTTTTGCAGGAATCTCTTCTAGTTTCTATAGTTATCTTTATTTAGCCTTTCCATTTTTCTTTGTAACTTTTATAATCACTTGTTTATGCTCAATCTAAGATCTAACTTACAACAGTGACTATGACTCTCTTTTGAATAGGGATTTCTGTAATTATCCTCCATATATTATGTATTCTTCCTTTTATAAAATAAGTTACAAAATCTAAGACTCATTTTTGCCAAATACAAATCATTATAAGGCTCATTTCTTTGCCAAACACAAAATATTATTATTATTTAAAAAATATTATTATAAATGTGCACAAGAAGCTGAATTGTATGATTTTAAATGGGTTGAGCTAGAGAACTAGTTCACTGAGGCCCTCATTGTGGAAACCTATGTTCAAATCCCCAAGATTACATGGCCATGTGTGAAGCAACAAATCCACTTTTGGGTGGGGCGTACCCTAAATGAGGCCAATGAATTTGATGGAAGAGGTGTCCCTTAGTGATACCCAACAAAGAGAACTTCACACACACACATATATATAGAGGGAGGGGCATACCCTAAATGAGGCCAATGGATTTGATGGAAGAGGTATCCCTTAGTAATACCCCACAAATATATACATACATACATATACATATACATATATTCCAACTTATTCACTATCATATCAGAGCCACCCCCTTATAGATAGTAAGGCCTACTGATTAGCCTATATAATATGGAAGAGCTCATGAAAGATTTTGCAATTGAGTTATCATTTAAATCAAAAAAAAACATGAACGCTTCATATGATAGATTAGTATTTCAAGACATTAATTCTAGTTTTTATTTAAATCTCAAGCTATATAATCTACATAAACAACCATAAAGCTATGAAATCGTAAGTTCCCTTGAGGTTCTCAATTTGTTAAAATTTTGAAATGCAAAATAGAAATTTGATTGCCATAAAGCACACTTACGGTAAAATGAGAGACGACCAAGTAAATACTTCTTTGGTTTCCACTGGAGCAATAAGAGGTTGTCTAGTGCCCTCAATGTCTGAACCTGCTGAATTTGCTTTCACTTGCAACTAGAAAGCAAAAGTAACTCGTTAAAATTCATAGAAGATTCATATGCAAAACCTTATCATTGCAACTACAATATTCATATAGAAGATTGACATTAGATAAACTTGCTACGTAAATCATTGATAAAAACTAGAAGCATAAGAAAAGTGTTATCATAAGCATTAGCTGATTGATTAAAAGCCTGACAGACCTACATTTTTTTTAGAGGCTTCAAAAAGGTTAGGAAATGGAAATTCATATTCAGCTACATGTTGAATGGTAGAGCTCGATTAACCACAGGCACTGATTTGCCCTCCCAGCCATAGACAATTCACAATTGTCTCCCCCGAGCACTGAGTATATATTATCTTGAATGAGATTGCACATCCCATTATATATGTGAGAGGTGTCTTTTCACCAAGGGTCACCACTCTTCACATGTGGCCCCATTAATTTAATAATTATATTATTACATAATAATATAATTATATAATCTCACAACAACAATAATAATAATAATATAATTTTATTCTCACAATAAAAAATATAATTATTATATTAGCAATATAATTATTATATTATCAATCACAATAATTGTATCATCAATATAATTATTATATTATCAATAATTATATTATCACAATATTATAATAATATAATTATATTATCACACTAATTATAATATAATTATATTATCTCAACCTTTCTGTTATCTATGTCGGCCTGAAGGAATCCGATCATAGCTACAATAATATTAACACTACAGTTACATATGCAATGGTGAAAAGATGCAATGTAGTTAACATGATAAAAAAGGGAGCCAATCGAGACCTAGGAAGCAATCTTTGATAAATGAGGTCACACATGTTTATCAATCATCATGCCGTATAAAAATGGACTTTCCTGATAAAGGGCAAGATCAACCCATGTAAACTGATAAATCGTACAAAACTACCATATTTAAACCCCTTTTGCAGCATTCTCCTATCATCTGTCAATATCTTTCATGTAAAGCAATCTGGCATAAATTGCAAACACCAACTATTCAAAATTAGGTCATTTGATTTTGAGATTTATGATGGACATGCTTGGGTGCTAGTTCCATTCAGTTGAATAAGAAACGAGGGCATCTCCATGTGAGAGGTGACTATGACATTCCAAATGCACTGATTAAGTTATGCTGTTATTGATCTGTCATGAGCATTTCCAGATTTTGCATTTGAGTAAGAATGTTCAATTAAGGCCAACTTGTGTAATTTTTCCTGATAATTTCTTAATAAAATTGGAGAGGGTTGCCTTGTACCCCATGAGAAGGCTGTCAGAAATTAATCCAAACAAAAAGCATTCATATTTGTAAATTGGTGGGCTGTTCCATCATTTAGGTTTTGTTTCACTGCATTCAAATCAATAGAAATATTTTGTAATGAGGGCAATTATTAAGCACTATCTGCAGTTGCACCCTCTACAGTAATCAAGAAAGAGTACTCTAAAACATTATTGCAGACCATCATACTCTAAAGGCTCTGCCCATTTCAAATGGCGCAGTGTTAATCTCATCTGCCTTGTCAAGAGGTAATTACTGTCTTCCTGTTTGTCTCCCATGTCTGCATATGTTGAAGAATCAACATGGGAAATTTCCTTGTTAAGAACAGATGTGGAATTTTTGGGAGTGGTGCCTGCTGATTGGACCACTTGAAACGCTGACTTAGTTTCTAATCTTGTTGTTTATTCTTGTTCAATCAAAACGATGGGGTCACTCTAATTTATTTTACTTCCATTCGCTCTTCAATTGGTGAACTCTCCATCAAAGTTACTTATCTTGCTGGCTTCTTGGCCAAAAATCTCTCTTTGAATCATCATATCTCCTGCCAATTCTGTTGTTGTAAATGTAAGCTCTCCAAAACCATCTAATTTGGTCTTCATTGAAATTCCTGGCTTCTCTTCCTGTATTCCTCTCTCTAGGAGGAGGAAACTATCAAAGCTCAGAACAACACTCTTCTGGGTCTACTCTAATGATTATGCAATGTTTCGGCCCTATTTGAAGAGTGATAAGTATTAGAATATTTAATTCTATGTTAGTCACCTATTTTTAGTTCCTTGGTTAATGGTCATTTACTTTTTTTATGTAATTAGATTTTAAGCTTAATTTAGCTTTCACGCTTAATTTAGCTTTTAGCTCTTTAGTCTTACTTTAACGTTATGTTCTAATTATAGAACATCATCTTATAACCTCTATATATACGTGTGTATATCGTTCAATGTAATTATCCGATTATTGAATCATTCATTCAATTTATTTTTCAATAAGAAGAGGAGGATTGTTTGTCATTTATCTCAAATCCATCCCTGCTCATACTGTCCATATTCTGAACTAAAAGCTGAAAGCTTTCTACCATAATCTGTTTCAAACCTGTTTTACGTCGTTCTTGATTTCACTCCATTCTCTCAGTGTTATTTCAGCTTCACAGTCTGGAGGAATCATGGCTTCAGTAACAGTTTTATAAATGAAAATCTAAAGTAGCACACTGAACCTTCAAAATCAAAATATGTTAGATATGCTCAAACTGAAATAATAATAATAAATCCTACAAAACATGTCTCAATTCTGAAAAGAAACCAAAAAAAGATTAGACCTTCATTGTAAAAAGTAATAAAAATCAGTTCTAGAACAACCCATTTGCAAAACATCCAAAGCTCTCCTAAAAAATGGTTTCTTTGCATTCAATCCTGGAAGTTAACAACTTAATTTTTTGCATTAGTATTTCGGATGTTCATTTTTCATATATTCAAGCAAAATCCTGTTTCCAAAATTCAAATTTCTTATTGAGGCACATCAATCAGGATTTAATTTAAAAATTATGCATCTTATTTTTGGATTTTGGCTGAAAACAGTTGCTTAATCACAGTTGGTCCAACTCTTGTGCAGAATGTTTAACAAAATCTTGGAATTAGATCCAACGTTTTTTATGCTGAAGTTTGAAGTTCCTTAGCTATTTTTGCCAAACACCATGTAAATCACTGATTACTCAGACTCGTTTTGACATAAGATACTAAGACTGATGGATAATTGGGTGCCATAGATGATATGTCAATTCATGAACATGGCAAGGTAAAAGCCACTGACAATAATCTCAACTAGAAGTTGTGGCAGTAGGCATAGATTATGACACTTGAGTTCCAGTATCCTTTTACAAAAAAATATTCAGCTTAACACCAAGATTTGATATGTTTCCACTGTAGTGAACATTCTAGCAAAGAACTGGCAGTATCTCATGATTCTAAGTGGATGTTGTTTCCAAATACAGAAAGATTGCCTTAACCACTTATAGAAGTTAGGCCCCAATACTTTGTCATCGGAAGGAAACAATTGGAAGTAATTATTTATAATGCATTGTATCGGGAATACAACAGGAGGTTTCAAGGATTGCATGACAACCATGGATTAAGAGATAGTGGCACAAACTGTTGAATGAATAAAATAAGAAGAGAAAGAATGAAGCGGAAAATCCGAAGAATGATCCTCTGCACTTTGATGCAAAACAAGGGAAAGTTGACCTGAACAAGTGTTTCCATTGTTTGATTAAGACGTGGGTTTGTCAGATCTAGAAGCAGCACCATTTAGCTATAATTATATCATACTATGTATTCAGATGTGTACAGGAAAAATCATATTACAGTATACTGCATTTTGACAAACAAAATAAGTCAGATATAAAAGCAGAGAGAAATCATCATGTTTCTTGATATTTGGAGGTTTGGAAAAAATGGAACCATAGTACTTTTTGGAGCAAAAAACAAAAATACCTTAAGAGTGGATGTTAAAGATTATTGAAGCTGTTAAAGATAACTTTCTAACCTTGTTTAAAAATGACAAGTTAGCAGTCCCTAAAGAGGAGGTGACCCTAGCCCAAATTGGAACTTATGTTCTTTCTCCCCAAGAAGATCTTCCATTGAAGAAAATGGTTGATCAGAATATGGTCAGGTGGGTTAGACCCCTAGAGCAAATTGTTGTGTAGACTAGTTCGATAATCAGGGGGTCTCAAGTGAAGATCTAAAACCTTTTGATAAATTAAAATGCAAATTGGAAATCATAAAACTTAAAGCTAGGGTTTTTCATGCTTTTGCTTATTGGATAGTCAATGAGGAAGGCAACATGTGGTGTAGTCAACAACTTAAAACTAATGTAATGGAGGGTGATTGTCTCAAGCAAGAGCTTTCATCTTACAAGGAGTTGAATAGCAATATCACAATCCGAAATATCCTAAAAAGAGGAAGGCTTGATCACTACATTGAAAAAATCAAAGGCAATGACCATGAGCTCTCTATTGACTTCAATAGGGCATGGAAGGGCAAAATTGTTACAACAAAGAGCATCATTGTAGAGGTTCAAAAGAAAATGGCTAAAACCACCGACATGTCAACAAAGGGTCTCAAGATTTTCAAGGAGAGCCACAAGGAGGAAAAACTTTATGCCTTTTTTTAAGATAATGAGAATTCACAAGTTGGAGGAGAACATCTTGAGGACCTCCATGCTCCTGTCCTAGGAGGTGTGCATACAAATCATTAAGTGACCATTTAAAGAAAGTACAAGAAGCTTTACTCCTATAATTATTTTCATTGTTAAATTATTTCAGACACTATATGTCAGCTAATGTCATTGGATTCCAAAATTCTTGACTATCAAGAGAAAACAATATGCCTATTCACCAAGCCCTCATTTACCTTCTTTTCTGGTCTAGAATCACTGTTGTGAACCTGGAAATTGTTAATAAAAATACCCTTGGCCTTAAAACCATTGGTATCATAAAGGACAATTCCAACAAGAAGTCCCCTTTTCTAGGGGGGAAAGGTCAAGGAGAGGGGTTTACTAACTATCAAATTATAGAAACTAAACATAAGGCAAGAAAGTTGTTACATCCCACTTGTGCCCTAGTTGTTTATGTGCAGTATTTACACCACGAATGTTAACCCTAGTGCATATTTGATATACTTGTAGATGTTTAATGTGCCCTAGTTTCATGCTTTAATTGATGGATATGTTCAGATGATTATGCATATGTGAATGATGATAATTATGCTTTCTATGATGAATTGATGGACTTTGATTGATTAATTGATGAATTTACAGTTAACAATATGATATAATGTTTTATTTTTGTCATGAATTATTAATTGTTAGAACTGGACAAGATTTGGATCTAACTGATTTCGTTGGCCAAGTGTGTGTAGGATACTGTCGTCCTCCACGAAGGGAGGGAAAGTATCATCAGGTCGGGAGGTGAAAGGAAAGAAAGGACTCAATGCCGTTTGAAAACCCTAACCTAGGCCAAGTAAACTTATGTTGAGCTTGTCAAACCCTGTTAGCCAGTGCGCCAAGTAACCTAGGGGGTCAGTGCAGAGAATTTAGGGTTCATAACCCTAAGGTTTGTCGCTTCTCGAGGTAATTATTAATTATTAATCAAATTTAGTTGTGTCTAATGTTCTTTTTGATATATATATACATATACATATATATACATATATATATGTATATATATGTATATGTATATATATATATATATATACATATATATATATGTATATATATGTATATGTATATGTATATATATATACATATATCCTATGTGAATACCTGGGTACGAGAGTACGTACGCATGGTCGTGTACGTACTTCCGCAGTCAAGTATACATAAGATGTATGGGTCATATATTTAGAAATATATATATGAATATGTATATTTAAATCAATTAATTATATTACAAGACTGTTGTGACGTTTTCACACATCGCCCCATTGCAAATGGGGACCCATGTTTTTTTTTGCTTTTTGGGGTTTGTTTTCTAGGTCTTTTAGGGTTTTGTTAGTTAGCCTTTGCATTTTGAGTGTCGCCCAGGTGATCAATAGGGTAGCAAGTCCGGCTTGAGTGAGGTCCTGATCCTGAAATTTGGCTAAGTCTGGAATGTCCTGATCCTGAAATTTGACTAAGTCTGGAAACTGAAAAACCTCAAAAAACTAGATTTTGCAATATAACTCCTGGAGGTCTGAAACCACTCTCAAACATCCTGAAAGTATATATGGAATATAACTTAAAGTATAAGAGTTTCTTATACTTAAATGTTATATTCCATTAAAATTATCCTGATAGAGAGTTCAAAAAGTCAAATTTCGCTCCTGTCCTTCACTAAGGATCCAGAGCGAATTTCGCTCCTGTCCCTCCCAGGAGGACCAAGGCGAAGCGCTCCTGTCCCTCACCAAGGGACCAGGGCGATAATACTTATTTGAGCCATTCCTGACCGTGTTTGGACGAATTGAGACATCAAAGGCATGGTGAAGGACGAAATGAGCATGATAGAGCATCCAGACTTGATCAAAAACAATGAAATGATGAAGTTTTTGCCTAGAAGGTCAAATTCGCTCCTGTCTCTCACTGAAGGACCAGAGCGATTTTCTTTATATGCACAATTTTAGACCTTTTTTTGGACATTAACTTTTATTCATAGCATGAGGCAGGATGATATCTTCCCTAGCAAAGACATTTCATGGTGAAAAGTGAAGCATTTGGGCCTGGAGGGCAAAAATCGCTCCTGTCCCTCACTGAAGGACCGGAGCTTGAAATCCAAAATTTCCTTGTCCTTGAAAGATTTGAACGATTTGATGACTTGAGGAGAACCAAGGAAGTGCTTTTTACCAGTTGAATATAATTTGAAGGCACAAACATGAGGAAAAATAGACCAAAATGCAAAATCGCTCCTGTCCCTTAGTTAGGGACCAGGGCGAAATCCATTGTAGCTCCCGTCCCTCTCCCAGGGACCAGAGCGAAATTCTTCATAAGGTAAAATTCAGGCAAAAGCAAGCAAGTTTTAAGTTTGAAGGCAAGAAAGGAGGGTGAAACTAGACCGTTGAAGATAAATTTGGAAGTTGGTAAAGTGTAGTTGAGCTTGAAAGTACAAATTCGCTCCTGTCCCTCAGGCAGGGACCAGAGCGAAATCTTCATGAAAGCTTAGATTTTGAATGTTGATCACGTTTCAAGTGTCCAAAGGGGACCAAGGGACTTCATTTTACACGATGAAGACACTTGCAAGTTGATATAAACAAGGATGAGCACAAGGAACAAAGGTTCGCTCCTGTCCCTCACCAAGGGACCAGGGCGATATCCACCATATTTGCCAATTCATTCAAAATTCATGCCAAGTCAAGATTGTACATGGTTGCACAGGGTCTAAGGCGTCTTAAGATGATGATATGCAAAGGTTTCAAACGTCAAAAGACTATCAATTTGAACAAGGAAGCTATATCGCTCCTGTCCCTCATCAAGGGACCAGGGCGATTTTCATTAAATCATTCGTTTTCCTTCAAGATCACGTCAAAGTCAAGGTTCGCGAGATCAAGGATATCATTTGCAAGGTGATGAACAAGGAGTAAAGCTTGAGAGATAGCAAATGTTGGCCAGAGCATGAAGTTCGCTCCTGTCCCTCACCAAGGGACCAGGGCGATATCCACCTTAGAGGGCATTCATCCACCAAATCAAGACGATCAAGCTCGAGTTTTTGGCAAACATGCCAGTCTCAACGTGAGGATGGAAGTTTTGAACATAAAAGGCAAGAGAATCAAGACTAAACATCAAATTCGCTCCTGTCCCTTAGTCAGGGACCAGAGCGATAGGTTTGTGTCCTTACCTCTTCCAAATTTGGCGCTAAAACATTCTTTAGATTTTATTAAATGCTAGGAAAAAATCGATAAATTTGAAATCCAATTAAAGTTAGCATTTAACATTAGCGCATGGGTCTTTATTAATTAATTTTTGCCTTTTAAAAATCGAGTTTATTTAAAATTATAGGCATTAAATTAATTAATTATAAATAAAATGGGGCGCTTGATTTAAAATTTGTTTCATTTTATAAAAGTCGGCCTTTGTTTTTTTTATTTAAAATTGGTTTTTTAATTGCCTCATTTTGTAAAAGTCGGCCTAGAGGTAAATGAGAGGTGAGCGCTTATAAAGGAGGGGTGAGTTATTTCATTTTCAAATCATCACTCAAACTTCCTTTGCATGCGATTTGGAGAAGACAAGGAGGAAGTGCGAATTTCATTGAGGAAAGGTGTGAAATTTCCATTCAGGGGGAGTGCGAACTTAGTTTGAAGTGGAGCGAATTTGCCATCAAGACGTTGAAGACCCTCCCCAAAGGTGGCGAAGTTGCTAGCTTGAGAGAGGTCACGTTGAAGTCACCAAATTTCGATTTTTACCTAAGCGAATTCCTTTGTTTTGCATTTTTTGAGTTAGCTCTCAAGTAAGGTATGGCAAGATCCCTTGTTTTAATTTTAAATTTTGATCGTCATAGCCTTAAAGTTTGAATTTTGAAATTTTGAATTGTAATAGCTCAATCGTTTTTTAGGAAATAATAACTCAAGGATTTATTATGAAGTTTCCTAAAAATTAATCTAATCTATGTTATATATTGCAAAATCATGTTTCTAATTTTGAAATGTTGTGTAGGCATCAAATGGAGATCTTCTCAAGGAAAATCAAGCCAGATCAAGGGCGACCTCCTCCAGCCTAGCATCGACAAGGACGACCTTCTTTGGACTAATGTCATCAAGGGCGACCTCTTCCAAATCCAGCATTCCAAGGCAAGGTACATCAATCGTCTTGCACATCAAGGACAAAAGGAGTTAGAACAAGAGTTAATTAAAGATAGCCTCTCAACGACATCAAATTGAATATCTAGCAAGCTACAAGTGTCAGATGAGGTGGCATCCCAGTCATCACTCCTCCAGTCAGTGTGGTCCACCTCAGCATGTCCAGATTCAATGTACCTAACTCATGGAAGGTGGCACAAACTCCGATGTACCTACCCCGGCTATCCATTGGTCGATTTTTCTAGAGAGGACATGTGTCCGAGCAATACAATTTTATCATTGGTCAAGCATTAAATGTTATGTAATGGTTGTAACAAACCCTAATTAGGGTTTTCATTGTTGGATCTTGGCCATTGATCTCGAATTGATCTAAGCCATCGAATTGTATTGAGGGCACTATATAAGCCCTGGCATTTCATTTGTAAAGGCGAATTAGAGAGAGTTAGAGTTAGTTAAGGAATAGAGAGTAGTTAGAAGGTGATTAGAATAGCAATTAGAGTAGAGTAGAGAGAGAAGGCAAAGATTGTTGCCAAGAGGTTGTTGTAAAAGACTTGTAACTTCATTGAAGAAATGGTGAAATTTATGGGTCGATTCGACAATTTGCATGGTCTTTATACTTCTCATATTTGATTTCATGTTATTAGATGAGTGGAAGAAATGTGCTTGATTGATGGTGAAATTCGTATATCCATACTACTAGCAGTTTGTTGATTGCAGACTTGCCTTGCGTAGTCAACTGGAATCATTCAGCTTAAGCTTAACTTCAATTGTCGCTTCTTCATCAATATGCATCAACCTGATGGTGTCTATGCCTGCAGTGATGATTTGAACATCATAAAGCTTTCCTTCGAAGATCGCACTAGCCTTGTGGAGATGGTCCTGCGATGTCAAAACAAGACCTAGTTAGAGTTTCATCAAAGATCAATCATTGCTCCTACATTCTTAGTGTTAGGATTAGATCCTCTCCTCGCCCTCGTCTTTTTTCCTTTTTTCAAATCTAAGCTAGTGAAAATCTTGTGTTCCAGCAATATTCAAAGCAGATCAGAAGTTCAATCATCAAATGTAAGTCCCCTTGTGATTCCAGCAAATCACATCATACCACTGGAGCTTATCCACACGTAGAGACCCTACTAAAAAGAACCTTGAAGTCATCCTGATTGATCCTTTTTCGCGATATCTTCAGCAATCAGAGGCTTTATTCAAGAGAGGATAAGGTACCCTTGGGTATTTTATTCTGTGTTAGGCTGTGTACAAAATACACGTCAACAAAGACAAGGTTTTTTTTTTTAATAAAATAAATCAATATTCAGCCAACTTTAATTGGCAACTCAATAAATCAAGTAATTGATATGAGAGGGGGAGACATGTAACTAACCTCTCCTAAAAAGTTGCTAGTCGAATTGGCTTGGTATATATTTATGGTAATATTGAGAGGGAAATAAGTTTTTATTAAACCATATTACATCGCTCCACCTTGCCTTATGATTTTATCGGGTATAAAGGAGGTTTGATAAAAAAATAGAGTAAGCAAATTTTTAAAAAAACAATTTATCGCCATCCTTAGTAAATGCTTATCAAGCATTTTGGAGGAATATGAATTAAAACATATGTTGTAAAACCACATTGATATCGATATGGAAAAAGACATTTTTTCACGAGAATGCTTAACGCATGAAGGAGAAGCTTCCTGAGGAAGGAAAAATGCAGAACGCATTGAGGGGGGAGAATGCCTTTCCCGTGACTCCTTGGGCAGATTGAGAATCCCGCCTGGTATTAGGGCGTAGCAAGCAATAAAACGTTTTGGTTGATACATAAACAAATGAGGAAAGAAAAAGGATCATTCTCTTCTTACTATTTTGACGACAGAGAAAGGGTTTGCTCGGCATTTTCATCCTTGTCTTCCGGCCTGCTATTTCCATATATTTGCTGGAAACTCACCATTACTGGACTGTGTTTCATGAATAAGGGGTTGCAGTGAGAAACGACCTTGGGAATAGTATTCTTCTAAGATACCAGGTCATGATACCCTTCATAAACCCTGCGAATTTATTCTTTATTCTTCCATTATTCTTAAATTTCGAAATTATAATGGGGAAAAATTGCAGGAATGTCTCTGTTGTATTTAGTGAAATTACTTGGAATTCATGTGGGGTTGAAACCCTTCTGCATTTTTATGAAGTATATAAGTTATTGTTTCTGCTAAAACAAATAATAATCAGCATGATGTTAATTTCATGTATACCGAGAAGGGTCTGGGTAGTTTGAAAATGAGAAAGGAGATATATGTACCACAACTGCATTATTCTATAGTTAATTAGAATTACTGGCTGTTATTTGTAAATTAGGAAGTAAATTCCCTTCCAATCTGCTCTTAATTCATAAAGAAGGGTTTACGTAGCTGTGACTGCATTTATTTATTTTGTTCCTCTTATTATGAGATGTACTAGGTTTTTATACATATATATTGGTATATACATTAAGCATATATAAGTGTGTCTATATAAGAACCTACATAGCAGTTTCTACAAGTCTGATGTAAAATGTGAAGGTATAAAAGAACCTATACTTCTGATGTTAGACAAGGGTTTGAACAGTTTGGAAATCATAAGGAAATTTAGACATTATTTTCTGCTGTGACTATGCTGTTAGCTTCTTTGAACAGCAAAACCCTGTTTCCTCCATAAAAAGATTTTGGGCAAACTATAGATATGTGAGTTCTTTAATAGAACTACTGGTTCTTCATTATATCAATGCTGGGTTATAAAAATTATTTTCTCTGTGTTATGAAACCTAAACTACAGTAGCAGCCTTTGTGAAAACCTAAGCGTATTATTACAAACCTTTGCTTACGATCTGGCTGTTACGTTGCTTTAAGAAAATTAAGCCTAAACCTGAAGAGTCTGAAGAGTATGTGAGGGTGCGGGTACAGGTGCACATTTGCACACGTACTTTGAAATATACCGGCAAGTATGTACTAGTGTGATTTATAACTGGTAATATTTGACGTATACGTAAAGGTATTTGTGCTCGTGTGTCCGTGTATGCGTACCTTAACATGCACTGGTATGCATATTTCGGCATAGTGGTGCAGACTTTTACCATTCAATGGAAGAGTGTTCATTTCCGAGACAACTTAATGAAGATTTTGACCTCTTATCCAAGATTTCAGAACTTCCTTAGACTGAAAGACAGGACAGCTCTAAGATAAAATTATCTAATTGAGATTACCTCTCTAGTTTAAGAAATTACCCTATACCCTAGCCTAGGAAAGCAGTGGGTAGAAGAGCACTATTGTACATGATGCAGTTAGCATCGCTACTGGGAGGTCACTCTCAAGATGCCAGGACAGCAGAGACATATCCAGCAAAGTTAAATTCCATACTCAGGAATTATGCGTACAATTGGCAGCTCTTATGCCCCCTAACTTTACCAAGCCAAGGATTCAATTGAAACATCATAAAACATTACAGTCTTGAATGTGAAAGAAATTAATGATTACATTTTAGAATACTAAAACTGTGTCAAATGTACGCTAAACACAAAGTTGGGTCTTAGCTCCCTTTTGGAGTTCAGTTGAACTTCGTGAACCTAGACTTATTGCCGAGAAGGGTGAGATCATTGACAGCACGTTAATTCGTGCTTACAATGTTAAATCTTGGCCAAGGTGGTGTTGCGTAATGCATGCATTCGTCTGATCTTCAGTACCAGATACACCTCTAGTAAGAGCATCATACTAGTAGGGAGTTACCCTTAGTGTATGACCAACTAAAGTGTGTAGGTCCTAACACCAAGTCTGAGATGGCATTGAGTTCTCTTTTTCCATTACCTCCTTGCGAAGGGCCGGGCCAATCCAGATGGATATGGCACGGGGGACTAGATAGTCCGTGGTTGGGCAGAAAAGCGACCTAATGATACTTTCCCTCCTCACCAATATCATGACAAAGTTTGAAGTTCAAAATTTTAGCATCAGTTGAAAGTACTCTCTAAACCCTCTCTCTCTTTTATTATATGCAATGTTATTTATTTATTTATCTTACATATATGTTTAGTTTTAGTTCAATGAAACTACATTCAGTTATCATTATCCTTGTTTTAAAAAAAAAAAAATCTCCCTTTCTTGTTACATTCAGCTTAATATCCTGAAAGGGGTCATAAAAGAAAACTTAAGGACCCACAACTTGAGCTACTAAAGAAGCAAAAGGAGTTTTTCGAGGATCTCCTTGTGGACAATGTAAAGCTCAAAGAGAATGTAGCTAATCTGTGTTAATGCATTGTAGCTCCTGCAAGATAAGTAAACCATACTCGTATATGTCTGTTATCATTTATATTTTGCTTACTGATTTGAAACATGATAAATTGCTATAAAATAATGGTATTCATTCGATTGCTATAATATATATTGATATGTTATCGGGTTGTTAAAACCCGGTAACATAATATGTGCATCGAACCTCAACTAAATGTTGTTGTTAATAAAGCACCGATTCAGTATTTGCTATCGGGTGTAAACAAGCACCCCTTCATTGCTTGGTAAAACACTTTAGTTAATTAATGAAATATGCACCAATTCAAATATACAATGTGCACTTTGGTTATCGGGTGCATTAAGGCACCGATCCAAATTATGATATGCAATATGTTTATCGGGGTTATATGTGAACCAATCCATTATGTAAATAGCATTGTGTTAAGAGATAAAACAAAAGTATATTGAAAAGGCACCGATCAATGGGTGCATTGATCAGTCATGCCTAAAAGGCATGACCGGTCAATACACCTATTGACCGGTTGCCTAAATGATATATATACCAATTGAATTCATTTGGAGAAGACATAGAAAAATATTAAAATGATCTCTCTCCCACAATCTGCACATAAATAAATCAGAATTGTTAGACACAAAATTATAAATTGCAATCACATAGCATTGCTAGTATTTAACTTGTTCTTCAATAGAAATTGAATATACTTTACATGGTATCAAAGCCACGGTAATCGAACCTAAGGCTATTCGATTTTAATAAATTCAAGGACAAAGTTATAAACTACATCACATTTCTAAAATGGCCAACGCTATCAGATTCGAAAATAGACTCGGAGGTAGCGAAGATTTTTCAGCTTGGAAGTTTAGAATCAAAATGATTTTGAGAGAAAACAAAGTTGATTCATATGTTCAAACTGAAAATGCACAGCCAGAAGATGAACCTAACAAATCAACATGGATTGAGGGAAATGAAAAGGCTATTAAAATGATAGTGGATGGGGTAAGAAATAACATAATGCCCATCATTAAAAAGTATGAGACGGCTTATAAAATGTTCAAGGCACTCGAAAGGACATTTGAGATATCAAATGCAAGTCGTACTCTGGCATTGAAACGAGAGATCAATCATATCAGTATGAACAAAGGGGAGACAATTAACTCCTACTTTATGCAGATATCAAGCCTAAGAGATGACTTAGCTTCCCTTGGATACGAGATCCAAAGCAAAGAGTTAACACTCATTTCTCTAGATGGGTTGCCTAGTGGATGGAACACATTCATCCAAGGCATCAGTGCTAGGTCTAAATATCCCAAGTTTGAAAGATTAAGAGATGACTGTCTACAAGAAGAATCAAGATTGAACAAGGTAGGAATAAAACAGAAGAATATAGACGAAGACTTGCAAGTCCTAAATACAAACACTAATAAGAAGTAAAAGAAGAAGCAATTTAGGAAGAGAAAAGCTTATCAAGGCAAGAACACTTCAAAGAAAGACCTATCACATATTCAATGTTATAGGTGTGACAAATTCGGACACTATGTTGCAAAATGTCCAGAGAAAGGAAAGCAAGCCACATTTGCCATAGTGAGGAAATCCAAAAGAGAAAATGACTCCGAGAACTATGTCCTCTACTCAGCACTTACAAGCCATGCTTCAAACAAATCTAACTCATGGGTGATCGACAATGGTTCATCTAGACACATCACCGGTTTTAGAGAAGTACTATAATCCATGATAGAGGAGGATGATGAGGAAGTGACCATCGGAGATGATTCATCACATCCAGTCAAAGGAATTGGAACCTGCACCATCAAACTAAAGACAGGCATGTCATTACGACTTGAAGGGGTACTATATGTTCCTGGGATCAGAAGAAATCTAATCTCCATATCAGCACTAGAAGATCAAGGATACAGAGTGACCTTCATGGAAAACAAGGTGTTGGCTTGGCCAAAGAAATCCTCCATCAAGAACACTAAGGTCATTGGTCAAAGACAAGGCTATTTGTATGAGCTATGCACAGAGCCCAATCTAGCCTTGATCCATGAAGCCACTAATGCAAATGAAGTGTGGCACAGGAGATTAGGCCATCTGAATTATAGAGCTTTGTCAACTATGGGAAACCTTGTCACAGGTCTACCTAAGTTGAAGCAATATCATTCAGAGGCATGCAAAGGATGTGCCCTAGGTAAGAATACCAAAAGTGCATTTCAGAATAGTACTAGGAAAACTAGCAAAGTTTTGGAATTAGTTCATTCTGATGTATGTGGACCTATGTCCGTACCCTCTCTAGGCGGATTCTTGTACTATGTAATTTTTGTTGATGACTACTCTAGGAAGACTTGGATCTACTTTCTGAAATGTAAAGAATCAGAAGAGATCCTAAGTAGATTTAAAGAGTTTAAAACTTTAACAGAAAACCTCTCAGAAAACAAAATTAAAACCCTAAGAACTGACAATGGGGGGGAATACACATTAGAACTATTTAAAGATTTTTGTAAAAATTATGGGATTAAGAGGGAGTTAACAATACCTTATAACCCTCAACAAAATAGAGTAGCTGAAAGAAAAAATAGGACCATAGTAGAAGCTGCAAAAGCTATGATACTAGATCAAAATCTAAACTTGAATCTTTGGGTAGAAGCAACTAGCACTGCTGTGTACATACAAAACAGATGTCCTCATTCACACCTTGAAGATAAAACTCCTGAGGAAGTCTTTACCAAAACAAAGCCAGATATCAGCCACCTTAGGATATTTGGGTGTCCTGTCTATATACATGTACCTAAAGAGAAAAGACCACTATGGGCCACCAAAACTGTAGCAAAAGCTCAGAAGTTCGTTGCTCCTTCAGGAACCTTCAGGGAAAGCAAGAGGCCTAATAAGTTCACCAACTATGTTGCCCTTATGAATTATCTCTCTAAAGCTGAACCAAACAATGTATCAGATGCACTCAAACATCAAGTATGGAAAGATGCCATGTCTAAAGAGTATCAGTCCATTATGAAGAATGATGTTTGGGAGATTGTTCCTAGGCCAACCAAGAAATCTGTTGTGTCTTCTAAATGGTTGTTTAAAATCAAGCATGCTGCAAATGGCAGTATTGAAAAGCACAAGGCCATATTTGTAGCTAGAGGGTTCTCACAGAAGGAAGGAATAGATTATGAAGAGACATTTGCACCTGTTGCCAGGTATACATCAGTAAGAGCTGTACTAGCCATTGCAGTAGCAAAGGGGTGGAAGGTACATTAGATGGATGTAAAGACAGCATTTCTAAATGGCGAGATCTCAGAAGAAGTCTACTTAGAGCAACCTGAAGGGTTTGAAATTCATGATGCAGAGTCTCATGTGTGTAGACTCAAGAAAGGTCTCTATGGGCTCAAACAGGCTCCTTGCCAAGTATACATCAGTAAGAGTTGTACTAGCCATTGCAGCAACAAAGGGGTGGAAGGTACATCAGATGGATGTAAAGACAGCATTTCTAAATGGCGAGATCTCAGAAGAAGTCTACTTGGAGCAACCTGAAGGGTTTGAAATTCATGATGCAGAGTCTCATGTGTGTAGACTCAAGAAAGCTCTCTATGGGCTCAAACAGGCTCCCAGGGCCTGGTATGAAAGAATTGACACCTATCTCTCAAAGCTAGGTTTCTCTAAGAATGATGCAGATCCTAATCTCTACCTCAAAAGAAATAAAGGTGATATGCTAATATTGATTTTATATGTTGATGACTTATTAATCACAGGAAATGATCACCTAATAGATCAATGCAAGAAAGATCTATCCACAGAATTTGATATGAAGAACTTGGGGCTTCTTCATTACTTCCTAGGATTGGAAGTATGGCAGAATCCTGATAATATTGTACTGAACCAAGGGAAGTACACCTTGGACATATTGACGAGATTCGGAATGCTAAACTGCAGGCCCATGACCTCTCCTATGGAAACCAACTTCCATAAACTTAAAGAAGCAGCAGCAGAGTCAAAACCCATTGACCCTACTCAATACAGGCAGATGATTGGGTTCCTGATGTATCTGGTAAATACAAGGCCAGATATCTGTTATGTTGTTAATGCTCTAAGTCAGTTCATGTGTGAACCTAAGGAGATACACCTAGTTGCAGTAAAACATATAATGAGATACTTACAAGGTACTCTAAAGCTTGGTCTTAAATATGAGAAAATTGACATAGACCTACATGGATTTATAGATTCAGATTGGGCTGGCAGTGTGACTAACAGAAAGAGCACTTCAGGGTGCTGCTTCAGTTTAGGTTCAGCCATGATATCCTGGATCAGCAGAAAACAATCTTCAGTAGCTCAGAGTTCCACTGAGGCTGAATATATTGCAGCTTCCATGGCTGCCCAAGAGGCAATATGGCTTAGGAAGTTGCTTGTGGGATTGTTTGGAGAACCTATGAAACCTACAGTTATTCAGTGTGATAATCAAAGTTGCATAAAACTCTTTGTAAATCCAGTATTTCATGACAGGTCCAAACATATTGAGATTCCATACCATTATGTGCGAGATATGGTTGACAGTGTGATTAAATTAGAATATGTGTGTACAGGAGATCAGACTGCAGATATTCTGACCAAACCTCTTTCCAGAGTGAAGGTTGATCACTTCAGAAAGGGCTTAGGTATGATAGAAAGGTAATCTGCTTTGTAATCTATACTTACATATATTTAAGATGTTTAATGTGTAAACTTCTTTGTCATGTTTGGACAATCTTTGGTTTTTTTGCCACCTGTGTTCATATCTAAGAGGTGACGATCTCTCAGATACTGAACACTTGTATGTAGACATCATAAGGTGACGATCTTATGGTAGTCAAACCAGCGATCATGTTGGATCTCTGGTAAGTCATGGATGTGCCATGACTGCGTTGTGATAAAACATTTATAAAATGTTATTGCACTTACCACAACCTGGATATGATGAGAATTTAAACATTTCTCATATGGTTATCCTTGTATCGCGTGCTTAGGCGCTTAGGCAATACTGATATCACGTGCTTAGGTGATATCTCAACCAGTGATCATGTTGGATCTCTGGTAAGTCATGGATGTGTCATGACTGTGTTGTGAGAAACATTTATAAAATGTTATTGCACTTATCACAACTTGGATATGATGAGAACTTAACACTTCTCATATGGATTATCCTTAAAAGTATTGCATGTTTAGGCAATACAGATATCACATGTTTAGGTGATATCTTGATAAATATTTGTATCACATGCTTAGGTGATACTTTATACAACATGCTCAAGTGATGTTCTTTTATTTTTCATATCATATGTTTTGATGATATTTCACATGATATAGATTTTGATGACTGACATTATCTTGGTTATGAAAGAGAAATGTGATGCAGGTTACCTATCTTCCAGAGCTAAGAGGGAGTGTTAATGCATTGTAGCTCCTGCAAGATAAGTAAACCATACTCGTATATGTCTATTATCATTTATATTTTGCTTACTGATTTGATACATGATAAATTGCTATAAAATAATGGTATTCATTCGATTGCTATAATATATATTGATATGTTATCGGGTTGTTAAAACCCGGTAACATATTATGTGCATCGAACCTCAACTAAATGTTGTTGTTAATAAAGCACCGATTCAGTATTTGCTATCGGGTGTAAACAAGCACCGCTTCATTGCTTGGTAAAACACTTTAGTTAATTAATGAAATATGCACCGATTCAAATATACAATGTGCACTTTGGTTATCGGGTGCATTAAGGCACCGATCCAAATTATGATATGCAATATGTTTATCGGGGTTATATGTGAACCAATCCATTATGTAAATAGCATTGTGTTAAGAGATAAAACAAAAGTATATTGAAAAGGCACCGATCAATGGGTGCATTGATCAGTCATGCCTAAAAGGCATGACCGGTCAATACACCTATTGACCAGTTGCCTAAATGATATATATACCAATTGAATTCATTTGGAGAAGACATAGAAAAATATTTAAATGATCTCTCTCCCACAGTCTGCACATAAATAAATCAGAATTGTTAGACACAAAATTATAAATTGCAATCACATAGCATTGCTAGTATTTAACTTGTTCTTCAATAGAAATTGAATATACTTTACAATCTGGCCATCATCAACACCAGAGAGATTCCTAATAGCACAAAAAAAGATAAAAAGCACAAACTTCCAAGATAGTCCAAGCAAAAGGACTAGTAACCAGAAGATGAAGCAAGGTAGCAAAAATGAAGTGAACGAGAAGTCACTAGTACTCAAAGTGCAAGCTCTGCAAGAAGAATGGGAGGCTGTAGAAAGTCTCAATGATTTAGCTGTTCACTAGGTATAGGGCCTCCTCCTTTGCCCTTTTGCTGATTTTTGGTTGACCCTGTCTGGGTGTTGTGGTTTTTATACTACAGTTAGGCCTGATCTTATGATGTTTTTGTTCACTGCTTATGTTTTTATCTTTTAAGACTTTGTTGAAAGTTATGGGGCCCTTTCAAAACTTGTGCTTTTAACTTTATCAAAAAAAATTCATGGTCCTTGATGAAATATGAGATGCATTAATCTAAAACATATAAACACCTCTTTCCAACAGCAACTAGTGGGAGTCAAGGGATTTGAGAAGTGGGGTTGATTTTTTGTTCTTTGTATTAGTATTAATTTTACAAAATAATAAATCTTGGTAGTTGTAGATTTTCTGTTGGAATTTTTGTTCTGCATTTAACCGTACCAATGTCTTATTCACCACAACTAATTCTGCTTAGTCTTGAATCAATTGTTTATCTGCACATTTTCTAGTACTTAACTTATGCACGGACATCCATTGAGTTCTCCAGTTGCAGACCATAGTGATGGAAATGAAGAATTGAAAGCATAACATAGAAAAGAGAAACATTAGAGCAAACACAAATAACTAAGCAAAACAGGAACAAAAAACATTACACAGTTGTATTCAGATACATGATATTACAAATATGTCTTACTATGAAAATCTAAAATATTTAGATACAGGATTCACCCTAGAGAAACCCAATGTTGCTAAATGCTCCAGAAGTAAGGCAGTGTCTCCTTCAACTATCACAAAAGTGCAAGGTTACATGTTCTCTCACAAGGCTATTGTAGTTGACATTAGACATGCACAACCTATCGGCTTATTCGGCACTCAATCCTTTATGCTCTCTGCAACTCACCACTTTCCTACAATTTGCTGCAACTACCAAACTCAACTCTAGATTCTCTCCTAGCATAGCAATTACATGTATTTGTCATTAAGACATTTTTATCATCTGCAGCTAAAAATTTTGGGTTTAGAAAAAGCCAAGAGTTGGAAGGTTGTGTGTTTTATCTTCAATGTGATGGTTTTGCTTCCTTTAATGGTGACTGATTCAGCTATAGGCAAGCGTATAAATGACATAATCAACTAAGAATGAACATATAGCATTACCAATCATCAGTTGACTGTAGAGATTTTGCCTGGACAAATCACTTGGTAACAGATCAGATCCTGGTTGGATGTGTCATACTCGTTTTACTATAGTTGTCTTACAGAAACCCACCAAAACATCTTATGAGGTCCACTTACTCTTTTTCATCAATCTGCATAAGTTTATATGCCTCGGTCATTAATTTGCGACAATACCTCTTTTGTGCTCTAGTTTTTGATGTTTCCAGTAAAATCCAAATTTGCATACAAGAAATCAACCCTAATTTTGTAGAATGTCACGACAAAGGATGCATCTTGGATTAACTTTAACGATTTTAATACCTTCTGCATATTCTTTTTACAAGAGTGGTTGCTGTACTGAATTTCATATACTTCTTTCAAATCGGGAGGAATGTTCTTCTATTCTTATTTCAAGCTAATATATTGAATTTGTGAATGAATATTGCAGTACTTTTAACCTGTAGTTTGCATTTCCTGCATGCATCTCTATAATACTAATTGATAAGTGGTTAGGGCTTCCTCTCTTGTGAATACAGTTGTTATCCTGTCTTGATATCAGTCTATTCTTCATATAAATACATTTGTACTTTTTAGAAGTTTTACCTCCATTATCTTGACTCACGGGTGTAACCCTTTTTCTTTTTGGCTATGCCGGTGCCCCATATTCAATATGATTTCACCCGATTTTTTCTCCCTATTCATGATTGTGGCAACATTGGAAAACTGTCTCAGTATATTAACTCTTATCAGTTATGGCATGGTCTCCTTATATTGTTTATCTTAAATGATATACCAGGGACTCTTAACTAACAATGAGAATGCAATCTTAGTTTTCAGTTGAAATGGGTACCAATCCAGACAAAAGACAGTGGTACAGCCAATGAGATTGAAAAAGCTTATTTGGATAGATACTGATTGACTTTTAGTTCTTGCATTGTGGAGAAGATTCCTGTCATCCAACATCACAGCTCCTGCACTGTGATAAAGATTTATGTTATGCCGCTATCTATGATAAAGAAGCCCAATAAACCTGTGCAAAAGAAACGGTGTATACAGATTCTGAAGCAAATGGGAAACAAAACACACCGCATGCAGTATTTTTACCTTGGGAAACCCTTACAGGTAAAATCCCCAGCACAGTAATTTTCTTCACTGTTGCGTAAAAATTCAACTTTTCACACTACAATAACAAAGCTCTTACTATAACTCTTAAGCAGGTACAGTTATTAATAGGCACATCAAAAGTGGTTCAAAAATGCTTTAAAACCATGGGCAATGATAGAAAACCCAATAAGGCACCCAAATAAAAATTATCTGTGAACACATTCACGTAAAAAATGCAGCCAAAAAACATTCTTTACCATTGCATAAACAGCGTAGTTCCACGGAGTTTCCTGATGGGGGATGCAGGGATGAGTTTCCAAGATGGCGGCGGCGGGACAGCGGAGGGGTGGCACAAATACATATTCTACTTGAGAAATTAGTTATAAAAAGATGTGAAGGTAATAGGTATGAGAACACAAATGAGACTTTCGCATACTATGTAAAGTTTAAACATAATAATGATTGCATTGAAATTTGAATATTAACAACAGTGGGTAGAGTTTTGGAACTTTAGGAGTAAATCAAGAATTAGTAATTGCAAATGAAAATACTAATTGAAGTTTGAACTAATAAACATAAAATAATGGCAATCATTCCATTAACAATAACAATGGTGGGTGGAGGTTTGGGGTCAAGGGGCAGTGCCCCTTGTGGGGGTTTGGAGCAAAGCCCCCAAACATTGGCATACTAAGTGAAATTTGAACTAATAAACATAAAATAATAGCAATCATTAGATTAACAATAACAATGGTGGGTGGAGGTTTGGGGTCACTGCCCCTTGTGGGGGTTTGGAGCAAAGCCCCCAATAGAGTTTCTAACTGGGGGCCACAGAAGACTCCTAAGCATCCCCAAGACGGTCAGGACTCCTAAGAGTACCTCAAACATCCTGGGGACGTTGGAACACCCCAAGCATCCCGACGAAGGTGGCAGTGTGGCGGGAGACGTTTCTCCAAGTCCTTGCGTCCCAGATGCATCCCGTGGTTCACTTATAAATAGTCAACTGTTCAAAATACAATAACAAAGCTCTTACTTGACTCTAGCATGTGCAATCATGAATGCTTTAAAACTGATTTAATAAAATCATGGGTAAAAATAGAAACCCCAGTAAAGCACCAAAAAAAACAAATTCCCCAAATTTTACAATTTTCTGATTGCTAGTGAATAGCTCCGTTCGAGTACTAAACACAAAATATCTTTTTTGAAGCCCCTATACCTTGATCGTGAAAAATTGTAGGTGTGGTCGATTCATACGAAATATGGAAAACATCACGTTACAGAATGGATGCGTGGTATGAAGCAAAACCCACACATCATGGTCCATTCTGTAATGTCAAATTACAGGTGGATGCTGCTGCTTAGTTAGACATTACACGTTGAACTATGATACGGGTATTATAAAGTAATAAAACTCACTTCACAGTCCACTCTATAATATCAGATATATACGTGCGTATTCCTTAATTAAACCTCACAGAATGGACCTTGATTTGGGTATTATAAAGCAATGAAACCTACATCACAGTCCACTCTGTAATATCAAATGTCTATGGATATTGCCAACTAATTTTACTTTACAGAAAACATTGCGACGTGGGTAATGCAAAGTAGCCAAACCCACATCACAGTTCATTATGCACAATCAAACATAGATGGCCGTTAGTGCTTAATTTAAAAACTTATATATATAGGATGCGGGTGTTGCTTCTAATTAAAATGTACAGTCTATTCTGTTCGAATGGGCAATTGATGATTTAAACAAAAAAATCAAACTGCAAAACTGAAAAATCAATCAATGAATAGCATATAACATACCTTCCTTTGCCTGACCCAATTAAACACTGAGAATCCTGACTGTGAGGAACGAAGCAAATCCTCATCCGTGTTGATCTTAGCAGTTGCCATGATCAAGCCACGGACAGCAGATCTTTTTTGAGCTTGCAGACCACTTCTTCTATTTTGTGAACGAAGCGAAATGTCTCGTGTTTGGAGTGGAATTAATAAAGATTGAAATGGTACCGTTGAGATCGCTGCAACTGCCATTAAAGGAACAACTATAATCTCCTACGATATAACAATGATATTTTATTGATATTTGACTGTTGGTTTGGTAGCTAGAGTGGTACGAATTTGTCCAAACACGCAATCTTCTAGAGAAACGTGTTCCTTCTATCGTTTGCTGATCAGTCTATAACTTGAGACAATATTTTATGTCTTGAGGATAATTTTGTTTTATTTAATTAGAAATTAAAAAATGAGAACAACTTCATTAAAAAAAAAGAAAGAAAAAGAATGAGAACATGTAAGAGTCTCTATCTGCTCCATTCTTTTGGCTTTTTCTTTTTGGGATTCTTTTTATTTTGTTGGGAAAGTGGACTCGTGGGGAATTTCGAATCTTACTAATAGTGAATTGAAATTTGTATATTCAAATTAATATATTGAATTAATAAGAAGTTGTAGTATAATTATTTATTGATATTTGGTATATTAATTTATTTTATATTTTGTTATCATTTTGTAATTAGAAAATTGGAAAAACACATCAAAACTTAGAGTTATACAATCACAAAACATAACAAACTATAAAATTGATCATAATTCATCAATAGAATTATGAAGACAAGATAACTAAACTAAATGCAAACCATTACAAAATGTAGATATCTCCTCCATATTTATCGATTGTTTCTCTTTCTCCTTCAAATGTGTTGTGGCTATCACCTACAAGGTTGCAAGTGTGATGGAAGCAAGATTGCAAAGCGAAAACAACAGCGTAAAGATATTCAAGCTGTGGTTGTTGAAAATGAACAATGAGAGCTCAATTTATAGAAAAGAGGACTTTGAATCAAAGGACGAGATTAATCTGGAGACAGAAAGAATCAACGGGTAGGATCAAACACATAGTAGAGTTTCCATTACGAGACAGAGAAAAAGTGGAAGAAATCTGGAAAGAAAGCCAAAATCAAATCGATAAATTGATTATCCTCATATTTTTCCAAATTAGCAAATTGAAAAGATAAATATGGAGATAAAAATTAGAAAATGGAAGAGCAAAGTGGGGTCATAAATAAATAAATAAAATTTATGTATTTCACCCACACATGGTAATTAAATAAATTAAAAAATTATTTAATTAGAATAGTTGGAGAAAGGGGATTAAATAATTAAAAAAAGTGCCACGTAGTGGCAAGTACTTGCCATCATAGTATTGAAATTAAAAAAAATTGTTCTAATTTTTAATTATTATAATTTTGAATTGTAGTAAAAATATTTGAATTTTTTAATTATTATAATTTTTTTCATTGTTATTTTGAAACTATTTTAGAATAATTATATTTATGTAATATTAACTACAACTCTTATTTTAATAAAATATTATAAACTAGTAATTGCACTTTGGTGTGCAATGGGTATGCCAAAGAGGTGTGGAAGGTCAATTGGGAAAAAATTGGTATATTTTTTGGATAAATTTGTGCAGTGCATGAGGTCAATTTGTGGTCATGTTGTTGTTTGTACAACAAAGGACTTAATTGAGAGGTGGTATCTTAAAATCAACTATGCATCCACTTACAAGGATTCAATCATAACTGAAAGAAAACCTTTGAATTGAGAAGATAATCAGGTTTTAATAGAAGCGGGCTCATATTATCTTTGCAATAGGGTGAGCGCAATAGTGAGGTTGAGATAGGGCTAGAAAAAGGGATATATAGAGAGGGGTAAGAGTGAGGGAGAGATTGGTAAAGAGATATACATAGAGATAGAGAAGAAGATGAAGATATATAGTTGGAGTCGAAGATAGAGATGGAGAATGGGGAGAGGAAGATGGAGAGAAGGAGAGAGATATGAGAGAGAGAGAGAGGGGAGAGGAATATATAGATATGGAAGAGAAAAATAAATAGTTGGAGAGAGATGAAGATATAGAAAGATAAAGATAGAGATGGGAATTGATATATATATATAGATATATATAGTGGTACAGAAAGATAGAGATAGAGGGATAGATGAAAGAAGTGATAGGGAGAGATAGATATAGAGAGGAAAAGAGATATGGATATAGAGGTCCAAAAAGAGGGAGAATGAGAGAGAGATGGGTGGATAGAAGGAGGCATGCCTAGAGATTAGGGGGAGAGATGAATATAGAGGTAGAGATGAAGATAGGGAAAAAGAGGAGGGAAAAAAAGATAGAGCAAGGAAGAGGTAAAGATAGAAAGAGAGGAGATAGCGAGGGAGAGACAAAGAGGAAGAGATAGAGAGAGATATAAAGGAAGAGGGGGAGATGATATATATAGTGAGATAGAACTAGAGAGTTGGAAATATATAGAGAGGGGAAGAGGGAGAGAGATAAATAAATGGACAAATAGAGCTGGAGAGAGGGTGAGAGAAATAAGGGGCATAGATATATATTGGAAGAGAAAGAGAAAGATATAGAGATATATAGGAAGAAAAAGGGAGAGATGTAGAGATAAAGAGATAAATAGGGGGATAGGGAGGGAATGGGGGAGGGAGAGATGGGAAGAAATAGAGAGGAGGATAAGATAAAGAGAGGGATGGCCCAGAGAGAGAGTGTGGGGGGAAATTGATATAGATAGAGGAAAATATAGATATATAGAGAGGGATAGAGTTATAGAAAGTTATAGATAGATGAGCCAAAAAGAGATGGAGAGAAATATAGAAAAATATATATTGTGCAAGATATATGGAACAAATGAGAGAGGGGGTGGTGCAGGAGCACCTAGTTGAGTAAAACTCCCATTTTTGAGTTTTTAACGCTTTCATATTTGTAATGTCTTGTGTTAGATTGATAATGTTTTTTTAGGTTGTTATGAGTCATGTGTAGTGGTTTTGATCTCATTTTGGGCTCAAGAGATCAAATTTTACATTTCAGGCTTTGAGTTGACAATTTTTGGCAAAAAAGTGCAAAATTGTTAAAAAGGTCTTCTAATGCTTTCAAAAGAATCAAAACATGTTTGATAAGTGTTTTTAGGCATGTCTAAGTTTATTAGACAAGTTGATAAGGCTAGATTGTCAAAAAAATGCCTTTTTGAGCAAGAAATGTTGTCATTTGGCTCAAAAAGTTGTCAAAGTTGTCATTTTTGTGTTTTTCTTGCAAAACGTGCTTGTGGAAGCCTCTTGTTCGTACTGAGCTTGATAACCAACTTTTTGTACTATAAAAACACCTCTCTTTTCTTTCAAGAAGGTTGGTGATTGTTTAAACAAGAGTTTCTTCAATAAAATCATGAGATAATGGCTTTATGACTGGTTTTTGTATCTTTTAGTGCAATGATCCGTACTGTAGCTTCTTAATCCATACTGTACCTTTGGGAAAGTGTGCATAGTACTTGCATAATGTTCTCTAGTTGATTGTTGCATTGGTTTCTTCTAGAAGTTTGATTGTACAAAATTATTTCCAAACTGTGTGCTCGTTGCCCTGTCAAGGGTTTGAAGTTCCAAAATGACTCCACTTGACTAATCCATGCTTGGGATCCCACAATATGGATTCAGTCAAGTTGGCACTCATTTATATATTGTACATATGCTTTTTTTTAAGCCAAAATGGTATTTGGAAGAAGGATTTGAGTGAATACTAGGCAAGTATTGATTACTCGGCTAGTAGTGAGTTTAAAACTCAAGATTTGCACCCAAAGTCTAATTTGGAGTGAACAAATACATGAGGCAGAGGTTTGGACATATGGACAATGGTGTGTAAGATCACATTTGCTCATTGTTTTAGCTTGATCCTATTAAACTTTATCTTTTTGTAAGCAAACAGTGAGTTCACTATTTTTATGACTTGTATTTGACAAAATGCTCATGGAATGCTTTAAGAGCATAATCCAAGCCTTGAATCATGAAGGAAATGTAATAGGAGGTTTTTTTAATGTTTTAAGACCTCGTTGAGGTTCTGTACAAGTTGATACTTCTTGTAAAATAGGTCCAAAGAGTGCAGCAGCAGTCTGACTGGTAAAGGGCAGCAAGTTAACAGTCACAGTGACATTTCTCTCCATTTTCAGCTGCTTGCCAAGTGTTTAGCATTATGCTTGTGTGTCAGAGGTAGGGAAAACATGTCTAAGATAGATCAAATGACCTAAGAAGGTCTAGGCACTTGCTTTGATGGACAACAAAGAAAACTAGGTGGACAAGCTTCAAAACCCTCCAAAACCCTACAATTAGGCCACAAATGGTGGACAGTCCTCATATTGCCCTAACAGCGGCCTAAACCATGAAAATTAGTTAGTATATACCTCTAAACCATCAACCAAATCATTTTTTTTGGAGGAGAATCCCATCGTTGGGCAGGGTGAGCAAATTTAGGCCAATTAGGCCTCCACGGGCTAGTAGCCCTTTTTGACAGTTTTGACAAAATTTCAAAATCCGATTTCAAGGAGGACTTGGGGACTCATGGAATCTTATGAGATCTCTCCAAAACCATGAACTTGAGCATCAAATAGGCCTTTGGACGGTGTGTAGTCCCTTTTGGAGGTTTTTGACCTTTGGTTGGAGTTTGAGTAGCTAAGGGTTATGAGCCTAAAACCAAATTGTGAGCATCAAACCTTGAAGAAAACTTTGCTGCCCCTACATGTCCATGTAGAAGACTCCTAATGCATTCTGAAATAATGTGTTGAATGCCAAGGGAACAGGGTTTGAGTATGAGTAGTTGGGTGGAGTGAGCAATTGAAGTAAGTAGAGCATGGGTGTGAGCCATCACCAAGGAGAGGAGGTTGTTGGCGGAAACTTGTAGAGAGACCTATCAAGTGTAACTAAACTTGTCATTGCAAAAATCAAGAGTAGACACAAACAACACTTCTCGTTTCCTATTATTGGCCTTTGAGTCAAATTGGCCCTTTTTTAGCACTTTCCCAGCAATCTCCCTATCAGGGGGGGAGGTAAGAGTGAGAGAAAGGAGCTGACAAAGACAAGTAATAGAGAGAGAAAGGTTTAGACTATAGAGAGAGGGAGAGAGATAAAGAGGGGGAAAGATAGAGATAGAGAGATATAGAGAGAGGGAGAAACATGGAGTTTGTGTGTATATACATTAGAGAGAAGAAGTAGAGAAATATAAAAGTCGGGAGTGATGGGGAGATAGGGAGAGATAAGATGGAAAGAGGGAGAGAAGTGGTATATAAAGATATAAAGAGATATAGGGATAGAAAGGATCTAGAGAGTAAAAAAAACTTGTAAAATATAGAGGGGGTGAGAAAGAGGGAGAGATAGAAGGAGAGAAAAAGGGGGAGAGGAAGAAATAGAGTTAGAAATGTGGTGAGAATTAGAGAAGGGATATATAGAGATAGAAAGATAAAGACATAGGAAATGATATATGGAGAGGTAGAGAGGGATATGGAGAGAGTGAGAGAGATGAAGAGAAGTGTCTAATAATTAGAGATAGTGAGATAGAATAGAGATAGGGAGGGAGAAATAGGTTGGAGTGTGTGTTTGTGTGAGTGAGGGAGATATAGATATAAAGATGAGGAGGGAGTAAGACAAAATGTGTGCGAGTAAAAGATATATAGAGATAGATATAAAGATGAAGAAATATATACAAAAAAATAGAGAGGGGGAGATGGAGAGAGATGATATGGAAGTAGAGTGATATAAATAGGAGAGAGAGAGGGGGGGGGAAGAGATATAGGGAGAGGTAATAAGATATAGACAAAGGAGAGAGATAGAGATGGAGATAATATTCAAATGACATGCTACCATCGACATAACTCCCCAAAGACATATTATATCCTTAAATTATTGGCATAAAATGAGTAATCAAAAGTTAGTTATTCTTTATTTCTCTCGCTCTAAACATTTAATTTAGGTGTTAAGTTAAAATTTATTTTATTATATAAATTAGAATAAAATTCAAATATAATTATTCTATAATAAATAAAATTTAAATAAGACAATATGTATAAATTCTAATATCTTTATTTATTATTTGTAATTTCATTAAAAACACAAATAATTAGAATACAATTTTAACTTAATTAAAAATCAACCCTTAAAAGAAGTGGAAGAATTAGAATAAATAAATAAATAATAGAATATCTAATACAAAAAGATAATATTAAAAGAAAATAGTAAGAAAAGATATTTTAATTCAAAATATAATTATTCTATCATAGTTAAAATGTTAATAAGACAAATAATTATAGATTAAATTATAATAATTTTTAATTATTATAAAAAAGACATAAATAATTAAAATAAAGTTTACTTAATGAAAAATTAACTCCTAATAAATAATATTAAAATGTATATTTTTATTGTAAGTCAATTGTATTACCAAGACTTTTTTTTTCAATTTTTTATTATTATTATTTTTGTTTTTAAGAATGCATATATATAAAAGAGGAAAAATGAAGCGAATGAACTGAGCAAATTTGTCATCGCGATTTCCTTTGGGAAAATCTCCAGACCTTGTTCAATAGAGGTGGTTTTTCGAACTAACCAAATATGCGCCCATGGTCTACAACCCGGGGAATAGGGTTCCCCTGCCTCAGTCTAACTCAAAATGGAAAGTGGTGAAACCTAGGAGGTTTCACATGGAAGGTATGAAAAACCCTCCGATGGTTGGAATTGGCGAGCAAAGTAAAATGAACAATTGCTTCCAAGGAGGCACTACATTGGTCATCTCCAGTAGATTTAACCATTTGCATAATCTTGAGGAAGGTTTCATAAAACCAACTCCCCGGGTCAGATCTCATTCCGATAATGTTAGAAGCAGAGAGAATAAGAATTACAGAAGGTCGATTGGTATTCATACCAGACCTAGGGCTTATGCGGGTAAGGGAAAGAAATTTTTGACGCCTCCTAAACCCTTAGAGGCTGAGATGGTCACAAATATGAGCCCTAATTCAGATTTGGCAAATATTTTAGAGATTAATGACAATTTGGTTAAGAGGATTCAACAATCTTGCAAGGCTTTTGGGGTTTTTGCTAGATGGCGGGGACTTGGAATTCCATCGAAGGCTATTTCAAACTGGTTCAAGTCCTCCTTCAAATGGATAGTAAGTATAGCTATCTTGACTGAGGTTTTTTTGTATATTGATTGTGGAAATTCGAGGCATAAGGAGGAATTCTTAAAAGGTAAATCTCCAACTTTCAAAGGTTTTGATTTTATTTTTCTAGAATGGCAATCGGATTTTAACCCAAACAAACTGAAATTTTTTAAGGTAGATAGACCAGTTATGATCCCTAACCTACCATTAGAATTAATGGACATAGAAATTATTAGGAAAATAGGTAATCACTTGGGTAAATTTGTAGAGATTAGTGATAAAAATAGGAAATATTCGAACTGTGTGATGTAATTAACATGGATATTAGTGTTAAATCTTTAAGGCTCATTGAAATTAGAATAGGGGTGTCGTCTTTCCATATCTACCCTAAATTTTATAAAGAGTTTATGGATTTAGACCCTTCTCCCGATCCAATATGAGAACTCCCCTCTTCTCAATCAAAACCTAGAATGATTCCTGAGGTAGACATTAGTTTCAATATGGAGTAAGGGGGGTTTGTGATCAAGGAAGTCTCTTTGCCGACTAGGCAACCTAAGGAGGTAGAAGAGGGGGAAATTATAGCAGACCAGAGCAGGGATGATCGGTTGATCCCCTCTTCTCTTCACACCCTAAAGGAAATGTCTTTGGAGAAGCTAGGTAGGACTGCTTATCCAGAGATACTCCTTGTCAAGAAGGGAGAACTTTCTCCGGCTTCTAAGGATGGGAAGGGTGGGGAGAAGGAAGCCCTTCCTCTTTCCTCTGATTAGGTTACTAGTTTGGATGGTTGGAGCAACTCTAATGGCTCTCCCCATCTGAGGGAAGGCCCCATTAGATTGGAAAGGGTTGATCAAGAGGAGGATCAAGCCCACAAAGAGGAAGAGGTTAATTGCATTATAGACTATTTATGTGACTCAGTTACTAAGGAAATTATGGAGAAACTATTGGATAAAATAATAGACAAGGATGAGCTCGATCTTAAAAAAAATATGCTTAGAAAAGACATTTTGGGCTTCTCCCCCCCCCTTGTGGTCTTAGACATGGAGGAACTTTTTTTAGATTTAAACAACAAGGAAAACGAAACCTTGGATATTGAACCCTGTGCAGATGACAAATCTACTCTGGATTGTGCCAAGCTCTACAAAAAGAGAGGTAGGAAATCTTTACCATAGCTAAGAGCTAATTATGGTACTATGAAAGGTCAGGTTAAACTCATGGACATGTTTCATGCAGGGAAGTGGAAGTTCCTTCCCAAGGCATCATGAAAGTAGTTTCATGGAATGTTAGGGGCTTGAATGCCCCTAACAAACAAAGGATAGTCAAGTGATGCCTATCCTCTTACAGTCCAAAATTAGCTCTATTACAAGAGAACAAATTAGGGAATGAGGATTTAGCCTACTTCGGAAAGCGATTAGGCTTTAGACAGATTAAAGGGGCTCCAACCAATGGGGTCTCTGGAGGACTTGCTATAATATGGGACCCATGCAATATCCTCTTCTCACTTATGGAGTCACATAACAATTGGATGAGCGGGAGGGCTACTAGCCTAAAAAATGATCTAGATTTTGTCATTATTAATGTGTATGGGCCAATCCTTAATGAGGATAAAAAGAGAGTATGGGAGAAAATTGAGAATTTCATGGGCACCCTTAATCAGTTATGCATTTTAGGAGGGGACTTTAATGCAATTTCGCATCATCATGAGAAGCGAGGAGGCTTAGGTAAAAATTCATGTGTTTCTCTTGACTTTGTAGATTGGATCCATCGTTGTGGCATGATAGAGATTAATATGGTAAAGGAAGCCTTTACCTAGAATAACCAAAGGTTAGGCTTTAGCAATATTGCAGAGAAACTTGATAGATTCTTTGTATTGGGTAGTCTCATCAACTTTCCCTATACCTTGGATGCCTCTATTCTATCTTTCTTAGGATCGGATCACTTCCCTATTCAACTTGGCATTTAGGGCGAGGTTGGCCCAAAAAGATGCCCTTTTAAATTCGAGAATATGTGGCTAAAGGATGACAATGTCCTTAAGCTTCTAAAGGAATTGTGGAATGCGGCCAATGTTTCTGGGTCTGGGATCTATAAGGTTGTTAACAAACTTAAGATTATTAAGAAAAATCTCATCCATCGGAATAAAGAACACTTTGGCAATATTTTTTATAATAAGGCCCAAGTGGAAGCTGAGTTGGCAGAAGTTAATGAGAAAGTGATGAGACATGGGATGGATGAGGCCCTATTTATGAGAGAAAAGAAACTCCTTGCAGATCATGAATCTATTCTTGCCAAAGAATAAGTCTTTTGGAAACAAAAATATAGAGAGACTTTGTTGGAGGAGGGTGACAAGAACACCAAATTCTTCCACAATAGTGTGAGGATGAGAAGAGTCATTAACCATATCTCCAAGATTAAGTTGAGTGATGGCTCTGAGGTGGCTAACCCTAAATTCATTGCGAAGGAGGCTGTAGATTTCTTTTCTCTTATTCTCAACTCCGACTAGGGCCCTCATGGCTATGTCCAGGACAAGTTTATTAAGTGTATCCCAAAGCTTATGAGTAAGGACCAAACCGATTCTCTGACTGCCAAATTTTCTTTAGCAGAAGTAGAAGCATCTCTTATGCAAATGAGCCTAGACAAATCCCCTGGGCTGAATGGCTTTCCGACTAGTTTCTTTCAAAAATGTTGGCCCTTCTTAGGTGAGGAAGTGACGACAGCTCTTGAAGGGATGAGGAACTCAGGTAATATCCTCAAGGAAATCAATAACACTTTTTTGGCCCTTATCCCAAAAAAGGATAAACCTGAGTGTTTTGATGAGTTTTGACCCATAGCCTTGTGCAACACTATCTATAAACTTTTTTCTAAAACTCTTGCTAATAGGCTTCAAAAACTCCTTCCCATGTTGATCAGTGAGGAACAAACAGGTTTTGTTCCAGGAAGATCTATTTACGATGGGGTTATTATAGGTTAGGAGGCTATCCACTCTGTCAAGAAGAATGAAACTCCCAGTATGCTCTTAAAGTTAGACATCAGGAAAGCATACGACAAGGTGAATTGGAGATTTCTATGTAGATGCTTAGAAGCTTTTGGATTCCCCTTTACCTGGATTAACTTGATTTTTGAATGTATCTCTACGCCTAAATTCTTAGTGTTGGTCAATGGTACCCTTGAAGGTTTTTTTAGCTCCTCTAGGGGTTTGAGGATGGGAGATCCTTTATCCTCTTTCTCTTCATCATTATGGCAGAATCCTTAGGGAGATCGATTTCTAGAGCTAGGGAGAACAGTCAGATTGAAGGAATTAGAATTACCAGCTACCTTGACCCTATAACGCATCAAAAATTTGTGGATGACACTATGCTATATGGGCTTAGTTATTTAGGTGAGGCTCGAGATTTTAAGCAAATCTTGGACTCTTACTCTAAGGCCTCAGGTCAGGAAATCAATCCAACTAAGTTTGAAGTCTTCTTTTTCAACACTAAGTTAAGCTTACAAAAAGACATCTATGGTATTTTGAACTTCAATCTAGGAAGTCTCCCCTATAAGTATCTAGGTTTGCCCATGGATAAGGGCTTTGGGTCATCAAATCTGTGGGATGGAGTAGTAGATAAGATTAGAAGCTGGGTAGCAACCTAGAAGGGTAAGTGGCTATCCTCTATGGGTAGAGCTACTCTGGTCAAATTAGTTTTGGCTGCTATGCCCATCTATCAGCTATCATGTTTTAACCTGCCCCAGTCCAAAAAGGAAATGCTAAACAAACATCTAAGATATTTCTTTTGGCAAGGGGCAAAAGAAAAGAAACGGATCTCCCTTATGGCCTGGGATAAGATCTGTAGGCCCAAGTCGGCAGGGAGTATTAGGATTAAGAATATTAAGGTTCAGAGTAGGGCGTTAGGGGCCAAATTAGTATGGAGAATGTTTAGATCTCCTCATCTTAAGTGGGCTCAAATCCTTTACAATAAATATCTCTGAGGCAGGG